>NC_086444.1:1090187403-1090359903 GCF_028390025.1 Pseudophryne corroboree
TGCCCGCCTCTCCCTACCTACTTTTAGTGCTGATCTGCTGTGTCAGTCAGGGCCCCCTCCTCTCCATTTCCGAAGCGCGCTGTCACAGTCACACACACCGCGCTGGCAGAAGCGACGGCTGTGTTTCTTATCAGGAAGCAGCTCTGACTAGCCTCTACGCTACGGAAGCGTCCTGGTGCAGCGGAGCGGGACGGCGCCTCTTCAACCCTGTGCCATCCTGCACTGCTCGTTCCCGATTACTGCCTCGCGCCGGCGCCCTCTCCTTTTCCGTGCCCAGGTCGCGTGCCCCCCTAGCCCCCCCCCCTAGTTTCGGCTCTGGCATGGGAGCAAATAACAATCAGCCACTTGCTCCCAAACAAAGGAAAATGGACAAAAATTGCAGTTCAGACAAATTGGTTAAATCAAACACAGGTGTTTCAGAGAAAGTTGCTGCATTCTAAAACGCACAAAGAAATTAATTGTAGGCGCTGCCCGATTCACTTAGCTGCTTAGCTGCGGGAACCCGGAGTGTTATTCCCCAGAGGCAATTTATTTTTTCTAGCCTGAGGAGCTGTGAGGAAAAAAATGCATGTTAAATATACCTCTCTGCATTTAATGTGCAGGGAAACCCATATTCTGCATTTTACACAGAATTTTACCCAGTTTCCCTCACTACTATGGTAGGGGATAGGCTATTTACCTGCTCACAGACAATATAAGAAAGAGCAACATGTTTGTCAAACTCATGATGGGAGCATATTCAATTAATTGAGTTTAACAGTATGTGGGAAGCTCCAAGTTTACCCCCGGAGCTTCTCAGTTATTTAGCCTTTTCCCCCAAGTGGTAAAATTTGTGGTAACACGTGGAGCATGTGGCGTTGGCACTAATTGAATAGCTCAGGGAAAAGCCTTAACTGCAGGGTTTACCTCACGGCTAATTGAATCTGCACCATAAAATGTTATTATTTTTTTATTTATGTGCAGCCTGAAAAATACAATTGGGGTTTCCAGAATAATGGATTATTTCAGTTTTGGAGTCTATACTTAAAATATCCTAAATATTATCAACATTTTACCCCTCAATTTCCCTTTACATACATACTAGCTAGATGCTGTTACATGTGCTGAGACATTAATGGTTAACACTAGAGATGAGCGGGTTCGGTTTCTCTGAATCCGAACCCGCCAGAACTTCATGTTTTTTTTCACGGGTCCGAGCGACTCGGATCTTCCCGCCTTGCTCGGTTAACCCGAGCGCGCCCGAACGTCATCATGACGCTGTCGGATTCTCGCGAGGCTCGGATTCTATCGCGAGACTCGGATTCTATATAAGGAGCCGCGCGTCGCCGCCATTTTCACACGTGCATTGAGATTGATAGGGAGAGGACGTGGCTGGCGTCCTCTCCGTTTAGACACTTGATTTACTAATTTTGGGGAGCATTAGGAGTACTCAGTAGTGTACAGTGCAGAGTTTTGCTGATAGTGACCAGTGACCACCAGTTTTATTTATAATCCGTTCTCTGCCTGAAAAAAGCGATACACAGCACACAGTGACTCAGTCACATACCATATCTGTGTGCACTGCTCAGGCTCAGGCCAGTGTGCTGCATCATCTATATATATTATATATCTGTCTGACTGCTCAGCTCACACAGCTTATAATTGTGGGGGAGACTGGGGAGCACTACTGCAGTGCCAGTTATAGGTTATAGCAGGAGCCAGGAGTACATAATATTATATTAAAATTAAACAGTGCACACTTTTGCTGCAGGAGTGCCACTGCCAGTGTGACTAGTGACCAGTGACCTGACCACCAGTATATAATATTAGTAGTATACTATCTCTTTATCAACCAGTCTATATTAGCAGCAGACACAGTACAGTGCGGTAGTTCACGGCTGTGGCTACCTCTGTGTCGGCACTCGGCAGCCCGTCCATAATTGTATATACCAGTGACCTAACCGTGGTTTTTTTTTCTTTCTTTATACATACATACTAGTTACGAGTATACTATCTCTTTATCAACCAGTCTATATATTAGCAGCAGACACAGTACAGTGCGGTAGTTCACGGCTGTGGCTACCTCTGTGTCGGCACTCGGCAGCCCGTCCATAATTGTATATACCAGTGACCTAACCGTGGTTTTTTTTTCTTTCTTTATACATACATACTAGTTACGAGTATACTATCTCTTTATCAACCAGTCTATATATTAGCAGCAGACACAGTACAGTGCGGTAGTTCACGGCTGTGGCTACCTCTGTGTCGGCACTCGGCAGCCCGTCCATAATTGTATATACCAGTGACCTAACCGTGGTTTTTTTTTCTTTCTTTATACATACATACTAGTTACGAGTATACTATCTCTTTATCAACCAGTCTATATATTAGCAGCAGACACAGTACAGTGCGGTAGTTCACGGCTGTGGCTACCTCTGTGTCGGCACTCGGCAGCCCGTCCATAATTGTATATACCACCTAACCGTGGTTTTTTTTTCTTTCTTTATACATACATACTAGTTACGAGTATACTATCTCTTTATCAACCAGTCTATATATTAGCAGCAGACACAGTACAGTGCGGTAGTTCACGGCTGTGGCTACCTCTGTGTCGGCACTCGGCAGCCCGTCCATAATTGTATATACCACCTAACCGTGGTTTTTTTTCTTTCTTTATACATACATACTAGTTACGAGTATACTATCTCTTTATCAACCAGTCTATATATTAGCAGCAGACACAGTACAGTGCGGTAGTTCACGGCTGTGGCTACCTCTGTGTCGGCACTCGGCAGCCCGTCCATAATTGTATATACCACCTAACCGTGGTTTTTTTTTCTTTCTTTATACATACATACTAGTTACGAGTATACTATCTCTTTATCAACCAGTCTATATATTAGCAGCAGACACAGTACAGTGTGGTAGTTCACGGCTGTGGCTACCTCTGTGTCGGCACTCGGCAGCCCGTCCATAATTGTATATACCACCTAACCGTGGTTTTTTTTTCTTTCTTTATACATACATACTAGTTACGAGTATACTATCTCTTTATCAACCAGTCTATATATTAGCAGCAGACACAGTACAGTGCGGTAGTTCACGGCTGTGGCTACCTCTGTGTCGGCACTCGGCAGCCCGTCCATAATTGTATACTAGTATCCAATCCATCCATCTCCATTGTTTACCTGAGGTGCCTTTTAGTTGTGCCTATTAAAATATGGAGAACAAAAATGTTGAGGTTCCAAAATTAGGGAAAGATCAAGATCCACTTCCACCTCGTGCTGAAGCTGCTGCCACTAGTCATGGCCGAGACGATGAAATGCCAGCAACGTCGTCTGCCAAGGCCGATGCCCAATGGCATAGTACAGAGCATGTCAAAACCAAAACACCAAATATCAGTAAAAAAAGGACTCCAAAACCTAAAATAAAATTGTCGGAGGAGAAGCGTAAACTTGCCAATATGCCATTTACCACACGGAGTGGCAAGGAACGGCTGAGGCCCTGGCCTATGTTCATGGCTAGTGGTTCAGCTTCACATGAGGATGGAAGCACTCAGCCTCTCGCTAGAAAACTGAAAAGACTCAAGCTGGCAAAAGCACCGCAAAGAACTGTGCGTTCTTTGAAATCCCAAATCCACAAGGAGAGTCCAATTGTGTCGGTTGCGATGCCTGACCTTCCCAACACTGGACGTGAAGAGCATGCGCCTTCCACCATTTGCACGCCCCCTGCAAGTGCTGGAAGGAGCACCCGCAGTCCAGTTCCTGATAGTCAGATTGAAGATGTCAGTGTTGAAGTACACCAGGATGAGGAGGATATGGGTGTTGCTGGCGCTGGGGAGGAAATTGACCAGGAGGATTCTGATGGTGAGGTGGTTTGTTTAAGTCAGGCACCCGGGGAGACACCTGTTGTCCGTGGGAGGAATATGGCCGTTGACATGCCAGGTGAAAATACCAAAAAAATCAGCTCTTCGGTGTGGAGGTATTTCACCAGAAATGCGGACAACAGGTGTCAAGCCGTGTGTTCCCTTTGTCAAGCTGTAATAAGTAGGGGTAAGGACGTTAACCACCTCGGAACATCCTCCCTTATACGTCACCTGCAGCGCATTCATAATAAGTCAGTGACAAGTTCAAAAACTTTGGGTGACAGCGGAAGCAGTCCACTGACCAGTAAATCCCATCCTCTTGTAACCAAGCTCACGCAAACCACCCCACCAACTCCCTCAGTGTCAATTTCCTCCTTCCCCAGGAATGCCAATAGTCCTGCAGGCCATGTCACTGGCAAGTCTGACGAGTCCTCTCCTGCCTGGGATTCCTCCGATGCATCCTTGCGTGTAACGCCTACTGCTGCTGGCGCTGCTGTTGTTGCCGCTGGGAGTCGATGGTCATCCCAGAGGGGAAGTCGTAAGCCCACTTGTACTACTTCCAGTAAGCAATTGACTGTTCAACAGTCCTTTGCGAGGAAGATGAAATATCACAGCAGTCATCCTACTGCAAAGCGGATAACTGAGTCCTTGACAACTATGTTGGTGTTAGACGTGCGTCCGGTATCCGCCGTTAGTTCACAGGGAACTAGACAATTTATTGAGGCAGTGTGCCCCCGTTACCAAATACCATCTAGGTTCCACTTCTCTAGGCAGGCGATACCGAGAATGTACACGGACGTCAGAAAAAGACTCACCAGTCTCCTAAAAAATGCAGTTGTACCCAATGTCCACTTAACCACGGACATGTGGACAAGTGGAGCAGGGCAGGGTCAGGACTATATGACTGTGACAGCCCACTGGGTAGATGTATGGACTCCCGCCGCAAGAACAGCAGCGGCGGCACCAGTAGCAGCATCTCGCAAACGCCAACTCTTTCCTAGGCAGGCTACGCTTTGTATCACCGCTTTCCAGAATACGCACACAGCTGAAAACCTCTTACGGCAACTGAGGAAGATCATCGCGGAATGGCTAACCCCAATTGGACTCTCCTGTGGATTTGTGGCATCGGACAACGCCAGCAATATTGTGTGTGCATTAAATATGGGCAAATTCCAGCACGTCCCATGTTTTGCACATACCTTGAATTTGGTGGTGCAGAATTTTTTAAAAAACGACAGGGGCGTGCAAGAGATGCTGTCGGTGGCCAGAAAAATTGCGGGACACTTTCGGCGTACAGGCACCACGTACAGAAGACTGGAGCACCACCAAAAACTACTGAACCTGCCCTGCCATCATCTGAAGCAAGAAGTGGTAACGAGGTGGAATTCAACCCTCTATATGCTTCAGAGGTTGGAGGAGCAGCAAAAGGCCATTCAAGCCTATACAATTGAGCACGATATAGGAGATGGAATGCACCTGTCTCAAGTGCAGTGGAGAATGATTTCAACGTTGTGCAAGGTTCTGATGCCCTTTGAACTTGCCACACGTGAAGTCAGTTCAGACACTGCCAGCCTGAGTCAGGTCATTCCCCTCATCAGGCTTTTGCAGAAGAAGCTGGAGGCATTGAAGAAGGAGCTAAAAGGGAGCGATTCCGCTAGGCATGTGGGACTTGTGGATGCAGCCCTTAATTCGCTTAACAAGGATTCACGGGTGGTCAATCTGTTGAAATCAGAGCACTACATTTTGGCCACCGTGCTCGATCCTAGATTTAAAGCCTACCTTGGATCTCTCTTTCCGGCAGACACAGGTCTGCTGGGGTTGAAAGACCTGCTGGTGACAAAATTGTCAAGTCAAGAGGAACGCGACCTGTCAACATCTCCTCCTTCACATTCTCCCGCAACTGGGGGTGCGAGGAAAAGGCTCAGAATTCCGAGCCCACCCGCTGGCGGTGATGCAGGGCAGTCTGGAGCGACTGCTGATGCTGACATCTGGTCCGGACTGAAGGACCTGACAACGATTACGGACATGTCGTCTACTGTCACTGCATATGATTCTCTCAACATTGATAGAATGGTGGAGGATTATATGAGTGACCGCATCCAAGTAGGCACGTCACACAGTCCGTACTTATACTGGCAGGAAAAAGAGGCAATTTGGAGGCCCTTGCACAAACTGGCTTTATTCTACCTAAGTTGCCCTCCCACAAGTGTGTACTCCGAAAGAGTGTTTAGTGCCGCCGCTCACCTTGTCAGCAATCGGCGTACGAGGTTACATCCAGAAAATGTGGAGAAGATGATGTTCATTAAAATGAATTATAATCAATTCCTCCGCGGAGACATTGACCAGCAGCAATTGCCTCCACAAAGTACACAGGGAGCTGAGATGGTGGATTCCAGTGGGGACGAATTGATAATCTGTGAGGAGGGGGATGTACACGGTGATATATCGGAGGGTGAAGATGAGGTGGACATCTTGCCTCTGTAGAGCCAGTTTGTGCAAGGAGAGATTAATTGCTTCTTTTTTGGGGGGGGGTCCAAACCAACCCGTCATATCAGTCACAGTCGTGTGGCAGACCCTGTCACTGAAATGATGGGTTGGTTAAAGTGTGCATGTCCTGTTTTGTTTATACAACATAAGGGTGGGTGGGAGGGCCCAAGGACAATTCCATCTTGCACCTCTTTTTTCTTTTCTTTTTCTTTGCATCATGTGCTGATTGGGGAGGGTTTTTTTGGAAGGGACATCCTGCGTGACACTGCAGTGCCACTCCTAGATGGGCCCGGTGTTTGTGACGGCCACTAGGGTCGCTAATCTTACTCACACAGTCAGCTACCTCATTGCGCCTCTTTTTTTCTTTGCGTCATGTGCTGTTTGGGGAGGGTTTTTTGGAAGGGCCATCCTGCGTGACACTGCAGTGCCACTCCTAGATGGGCCCGGTGTTTGTGTCGGCCACTAGGGTCGCTAATCTTACTCACACAGCTACCTCATTGCGCCTCTTTTTTTCTTTGCGTCATGTGCTGTTTGGGGAGGGTTTTTTGGAAGGGACATCCTGCGTGACACTGCAGTGCCACTCCTAGATGGGCCCGGTGTTTGTGTCGGCCACTAGGGTCGCTTATCTTACTCACACAGCGACCTCGGTGCAAATTTTAGGACTAAAAATAATATTGTGAGGTGTGAGGTATTCAGAATAGACTGAAAATGAGTGTAAATTATGGTTTTTGAGGTTAATAATACTTTGGGATCAAAATGACCCCCAAATTCTATGATTTAAGCTGTTTTTTAGTGTTTTTGGAAAAAAACACCCGAATCCAAAACACACCCGAATCCGACAAAAAAAATTCGGTGAGGTTTTGCCAAAACGCGTTCGAACCCAAAACACGGCCGCGGAACCGAACCCAAAACCAAAACACAAAACCCGAAAAATTTCAGGCGCTCATCTCTAGTTAACACATGTGATAAGTAACCAGTCCATAGAGAAGAGCTCAGTGTACCTGCAATTAAGACCTACTGTAATTGGCGGATGTTTTTCAAGAGCAGCTCTTAGTTCCAGTGGAATTGGATGATTAAAGGGAAACGGAGAGTGCAGCACAGGATGGGAGCTACATTACATGCTACCTCGCTTATATCCCATAGTTAACCCTGCCAGTCCTGACAAAATAATAATGTTATTTTCCTTACTCGGATAATCGTGGTGACCCAGTGATTTTCCTTCCATCAGCAAGACTTACTACTATTGCAGTGGATATAAGTCTACAGCTCTTCCATAAAAGATGCACTATAGGACCTGTCACCTGCGCTCAGAAGTGAAGTCAATTACTGTAAATGGACATCTTATATTTAGGGATAAACTCTCCAAGCATAATGCATTCTTGAGGAAGAACTGGTAAAACGCATACATCCAAAATCCTATTCACCCCTTAAAAATGAATGAATGGATGTACAGTAGAGTGTTTTTATTCTAAACCAGTACAGGTGCAAAATAAATTGTTGTGCTGTATATTGTGCTGCATCTTACCTTTATTTTATCTATCTTCCAGCAACAATACTGCAACATATAAAGCTCATTATCATAAAATGACTTTGTTTACTTGATACTGTAACAATCTAATTCTCTATGCTTAAGGCTTTAATTAGTGCTGCACAATTGATACTTGCTGATTTATACAGTTACAGCTCCATGCTTAAATCCACCAAAGTCCAACTTCTATAAAATAGAAAATATTTATTTGTAATCTTTACCTGCCACTCTGCCAGTATATTTGCCTTTATTTAGACCTTTGTAAAACTGAACTGTGATAACCTTTATAGGTACATTATTCTGGGTTTTTTTGTTTTGTTTTTGTTCTATTCTGAGGATGGCTTATGCATACATACAGTATTACATGTTCAGTACTGTACACATTTTCTGTTTTTGCTGGATAGTTTTACCTTAATCAAGCCTCTACTTTCGTTATCTCATCTGTCGCTCAGTGATGGCTTTCTTGTTTGTGAATCCATCTTTGATTATTTCAAGTAAATCCTGGTTCTTTATACTCTATAATCAAAATGATAAATTATCTAAATAACATTGTTGTGTAGTCAGTTATGTTTTACTATATGTATTACAGGAGAAAACAAGTCAATGTTATAGTGTTTTATAATTACTGTATACTGTAAAATTAACTCTCCCCGTACATAATCACTAATATTTAAAGTACTATACAGACAATGGGGGTCATTCCGAGTTGATCATAGCTGTGCTAAATTTACCACAGCTACGATCATCTTTCCTGACATGCGGGCTAGCCCTCCCCGCATGTCAGGAAAGGGCCCCCCACAGAAGTGCAAAGGCATCGCACAGTGGCGATGCCTTTGCACTTCAGGAGTAGCTCCCGGCCAGCGCAGCTTTAGCGTGCTGGCCGGGAGCTACTCCTTGCTCCCCGGCCCGCAGCGGCTGCGTGTGATGTCACGCAGCCGCTGCGGCCCGTCTTCCCGTTCGGTCCAGCCATGCCTGCATTGGCCGGACCTCGCCTTCGAAACGGTGGCCAAACGCCACCGTTTCGCCTCCTACCGCCCATTGATCGCCTCTGCCTGTCAATCAGGCAGAGGCAATCGCAGCCCTGCTACAGCCTTCGGCCGTCCGGCATGCGCAGGCGCAGTGAGCGAACGGGTCGGAATGACCCCCAATATACATACAGTGCATCCGGAAAGTATTCACAGCGCTTCAATTTTTCCACATTTTGTTATGTTACAGCCTTATTCCAAAATGGAGAAACAATGAAGGGGGGGGGGGGGGTAATTCGAAGCGCTCTCTACCCTTTGCTACCTGTGGTTGGACACCTGGGATTTCCTTTTATCCCGAAGAAATAGATGTGGGTATATTTGTGGTATCCCACCTCTTGGTGCTGGGTGTGTAGAAGAAATACTACTAAATAGTTAAAAGAATATTTTAATATAAAGAGTAAAATCGGCAAACGAATAAAGATGGTGCTAGGGTGATGAACATCTACCCAAAAGTAGTGCTCATGTAAATAACATACGAATATGGAGTATAGTCCGGTAATATCAAAGCGGGAACATACCCAGTGTCTAGATGTGGAGCCACAAAGGTGTCAATGCAGGATGTGTTGGACAAAAAACCCTGCTGGGCTCTAAGGCTTGGTCACCGGTTGGTCCAAGGCAAGTCCTTCCTGGAACAGGAGTTACTGTTGTAAGCACTGGTGCCGCCTTGCTTGGTGTCGGGGGTTGGGATTGGGGGGGGTGCATCTCCAGGAATCGATGATGCATCAGGTGGCAACCCTATAGACAGCCCTGTGCTGACTGCTCTAGGGCTGGTTGGCAGCGTTACCAATTTGGAGGGTGGAGGGTGGATATTTGCAGCAAGATGCATTTAGAAACGGATGACAATGACTTTTAGTAAATTCTGTGGTTTGAGCATTGATCCATTGCAGTTCCCATCACTTTTCAAACCCCAGCAAAACCAACCTTTAGTAAATTTTACCCCAGGACTTGAAACCTGTGTTGAGGAACTTTACTTTTAACCTTCCATGATGAAAGAGGGTGATTTTTGCAGCAGGCAGAGAAAAAAAAGATTCAAGAGTTTTGTACACTTTTTAAATCAAGAAATAAATAGACATTTAAAACATTTTACATTTGGATTGTAAAGCTCAATGTAATATGTGGCGCTATACAAGTAACTTAATAAATAAATAAAATATCACAAACTTTTTCTACTATAGTTATGTAAATTTGGTACAACATACTGCTGCATATCTAACTAGAATTTATGAAAAACTTCACCTCTTGCCTGCCCAGCAGCCAGCAGTGCCATCATTGACGCCACTGACATTGCTAATCCCAGCTAATCTATTGTGAGAACAGCAATACTATGGGAAGCAATGTTCAGAATGCAGCCATGACAACACAAGTCATGGTCGAGTTATATGCTAGATACCGGATTAGCAAATATGCAAACTTAAAAGGAGCCTATCAGTACCTATTTACAGACAGTAGGGAACTTCAGACTAGGAAAAGTGTTTCTGTATATTATTAATTACAATAATAATTCAGCATTGACAGGAGGCCTATTACATAGTCAGTAATGGTGTAAGCTCCTGCAGTCTGCTTAAATCCTTCCACTGAAACAGTAATTGTTAAATATGTCATGCTTTTGTCATAAATCGGGTGTTCCTTATTACTGCATAATCAAATCATACAGCTAACAGGACTCTGCTTCATAATTCCCTAAAATCCCATCCCCTGGCCTGTATTATGGCATCTTAATTACTGGAGGCCTGTGACACTTGTAGCATCTCTGAATCTGGGTAGGAGAGTTTCATGGGTCTGGGACTCAGGGTCGACAACAAAAAGGTCGACACACCTTAGGTCGACGTCAATTGGTCGACACACCTTAGGTCGACATGGACAAACTGTCGACAGGGACAAGGTCGCCATGGAAAAAGGTCGACATGAGTTTTTTATGTTTTTTGGGTGTCGTTTTCTTCGTAGAGTGACCGGGAACCCCAATTAGTGCACCGCGCCCCCTCGCATGGCTCGCTTCACTCGCCATGCTTCGGGCATGGTGCCTTCGCTTCGCTCGGCACAAATTACCGTTCCAATCGTAGTCCACGTGGATCGTTAAGTATGAAAAGGTTCCAAAAAAGGAAAAAATCGTGAAAAACTCATGTTGACCTTTTCCCATGTCGACCTTGTTCCCGTCGACCTTTTGTCCATGTCGACTTTTTGGCCATATCGACCTAAGGTGTGTAGACCAATTGGCGTCAACCTAAGGTGTGTCAACCTTTTTGTTGTCGACCTGGAGTCCGGATATCGAATTTCATATATACAGTACTCACACTATGTAAGGTGCATGTATGTTAGGAATGAAGCTACCCTTCCGTCACCAAGGGAAAAGACTCAACTCTGTGCAACCCCTCCCATAGACAATAGTCAACGGCTACCTGTTTAATTGCCTTCTATTGCAGAGAACATCACAATCACCACCATACAAAACACAGAGCATCAGTGACCGTCATGCAATACATAGAGCATCAGTGACCACCATGTAATAAAGATAGCATCTGTGAGTGCCATATAATGCAGAGTATATCAGTGACTGCCCTATACTGCAGAAAGCATCAGTGATCACCTATAATACAGAGAGAGTGACCACCATATAATACAGAGAGCATCAGTGACTGACATATAATACAGATATCATCGGCGACCACCATACACTGAAGTGCCAAAAATCATGGGATAGCAGTATGATAGGATGCACTATCACATTGTGACATCTTGGAAATGCCCAGACCTGAATCAGTTGTAATCTGACAAGTTACTCGTGAGTCAGTTTGAACACCAGCTAGGCTGCTCATGGCAAGGTGGAGTTTGAATGGGTTCCCAGCAGATGGGAAATTCTGTTTTGAAAGTTGTGCGGACATTCAACATTCCTCAGTCTATGGTGTCATGTGTGTACTGGGAATATCTCATATAAAGCATTACCACCAACTGTGGACAGTCCAGTGGCCATGTAGTCAGAATTGTCTGTGGTAACAGTCAAGAAATAATGGCTCAACCACATCCACATTCAACACGGGAGGTACCAGATGCATATCCAGCAGGTCAGTTTAGCGTTCTTTAGCTTCTTCTATGGGATATGGGAGCAGAAGACCCACCAGAGTGCACTTTGTTAACACTATGGCACTGGACACAGCACCTTACCTGGGCTTGTGCCACTACTAATTGGACCCTGCAGGACTGGCAACATGTGGTCCAATGGGTCACAATTACAGTTATTTCAGGTTGATGGTAGGGTCCAGGTGTGGTGTACACCCCATGAGGCTATGAACCCAAGTTGTCAACAAGGCGCCATGCAGGCTGATGGTGATTCCATAATGGTGTGGGGTGTGTTCATAGGTATAGGATGGATGCCGATGGTCTGCCTGAACACGTCATTGACTGTTAACCACTGCATTTCATTGCTTGATGACCATTTGCAACCCTTCATGGACTTCATGTACCCCCATATTGATGAAATATTTCAACAGGATAATGCACTGTGTCATCGGTTCAAAGTTGCCCAGAATTAGTATGAGGAGCATTCTGGAGAGTTCAGATGAATGATGTGGCCGCCACATTCGCCTGACATGAACCCAATCAAGGATTTATGGAATGTGATGGAGAGGTCCATTACAAATATCAGGGAGCTGTAGGAAGCTATCCAGACGGCATGAGTCAACATCTCTCCAGAGGTCTTCCGTTCACTTGTAGAATTGATGCCAAGTTGAGTTGCTGCACTTTGCCGGACTGAGGGCAGTCCTACACGAGGCACTTATACAATGGCTTTTGGCACTTCACTGTATTAAACAGAGAGTATCACTGACAGCAATATAATACAGAGAGCATCAGTGTCTGCCATATAATACAGAGACCATCAGTGACTGACACATAATATAGAGAGCATCAGTGTTCACCATATAATACAGAGAGTATGAATGACCGCCATATAATTCAGAGAGCATCAGTGACTGCCATATAATACAGAGAGCATATGTGTTCACCATATAATAGAGAGAGTATGAATGACCGCCATATAATACAGAGAGCATCAGTGACTGCCATATGATGTGGAGAGCATCAGTGACTGCCATATGATGTGGAGAGCATCAGTGACTGCCATACAATGTAGAAATATTTTTTATCACCTTACCATATATTATTTCCTCATCAATAATTAACGTTAACTTAAAAAGAATTAACGATTTCAGAATAATTGTAGCAGCACCATTCAATATAATTAAAAAATGAATCCCTTTACACTAATTACTTTCATTATCCCAATTATTAATTAGCCCCAACATCATCAAATAATTCCATTTCATGTACATTAACCCCATAATTACATCCCCAAATCTTATTCTAAAAAAATGTAATCTTATGAACCGCATTACAGAATTAACCACTTACACTGTTATTCCTATAATAGGACTGATTATCTATAATATGATTGAGATCTCAACTGTTCCTCCTGTTATAGCCACCCAGAGTTCAGGTGGCTGGAAGAAGAAGCCTGTCAGCCTGGTCGCACTCAGGCTGAAGTCAGTTAGTAGGAGGTCGGGGTCATGCAGAGAAAAAGGACTATAAAGCCTAGTATTGCAGCACATGTCCCCTGGGAGGTGGTAAGCATATGCTGACTGCCCTCATAACTCTGCTCAGCCCCACTTCCCATGATCCCTCTGTCACTCAAGGAAAGTGCCCCACCTGACCCCACTAGTTACACCCCTGGTTTATGCCTATTGTTGACATGTAGTTAAATGGTTAAATCCTACAGGCTCTCTCTTAACTGAGTGTTATTGTACAATACTCAGCAACTAGAATTACTTCATATATCTGTGTTATTATACATGACTCAACAACCACAATAACATCATGTCTGAGTCATCCAATTTAAAGGTCAGACTTATTAAGTTGCAGGTGCGTGTTCCTTACTTGGCTCTATAAAAGGGTCTGCATATGCCAAAACCTGTCACTATTATTGGAACAACACAGTGCTGTACGACTGTACAGTACTTAACCCAGACCTGTATCCTGCTATCATCAATAAAACCTATTCTGGTTTGGAGTCATTGTGTGGACTAATCCTGATTGCAATTGCTACATACCTACCAACTTGTAGGCATCTGTCAATAAATTATGGGCCCATCATCCATCTGCTGCAGCACATTCAACAGGATTACAACTTTGTATTGAAGGTGAAAATATATGATTGGCAGCCACCAACATTGGCTTTGCCTAACACATTGACCAAAAATCAGTTTATTTGGTACTGAATCACCAACTCAAGGCACCCCTCTGCAAGTGCCTTGCGACAACCTAGGGTGCCACTGCACCAAGTTTGGGAACCACTGCTCTACTTGGAAATTCACTAGAGATGCAGTTAAAGCGTGAGAACCGGTGGAAGATCACAATTGATCCAGGAGACAGCCCATATCCTGAAGAACTAGATAGAGCCAATGGAACCATTGGCTTAACTGTAGAACAGCATTATATTCCATCATCAATGGGAAGATGTCCACAAGGGACATAAGGGTAGCCCTGCAAACAGCTTAAGAAGATAAGGGTCTTATGAGGAGAACACACCTTAGAACACTTTGTATGGGACTAAACTAAATAAATCTAAGGACGTGAAAGAATACATTGATACGAAGTTATCCATCACCCAGCAATTGGTGTCCATTGGAGTCAAGGTAGATGTTGAAAGAGGTCGCTGTGGGTATATTGCAAAACCTGACCCTAGAACTTCAGGAACCTGTGGACATTATTGCTGGAACATCTGCCTTATATATTAAGGAGACTAAGTGTAAAAACAGGATTTTAATACCTACCGTTAAATCCTTTTCTCCTAGTCCGTAGAGGATGCTGGGGTCCACTTTAGTACCATGGGGTATAGACGGTTCCGCAGGAGCCATGGGCACTTTAAGACTTTTCAAGGGTGTGAACTGGCTCCTCCCTCTATGCTCCTCCTCCAGACCTCAGTTATAGGAAACGTGCCCAGGGAGACGGACATTTTGAGGACAGGATTTACTTATAATTTAATGGTGAGATTCATACCAGCTCACACCTCAACCATGCCGAACAACATGGCATTCATCCTAACACATGCCAACGGGCATGAACAATTACAGCAACATGCTGAAAACAACCGTAACACATCTGTGTAACTACAAACGTAACAACTGCAGGTAAAGTACGCACTGGGTCAGGCGCCCAGCATCCTCTACGGACTAGGAGAAAAGGATTTACCGGTAGGTATTAAAATCCTGTTTTCTCATACATCCTAGAGGATGCTGGGGTCCACATTAGTACCATGGGGTTATACCAAAGCTCCAGTACGGGCGGGAGAGTGCGGATGAACCTGCAGCACTGATTGACCAAACTTTAGGTCCACATCGGCCAAGATGTTAAACTTGTAAAACTTAGCAAACATGTTTGCCCCTGACCAAGTAGCTGCTTGGCAAAGCTGTAATGCCGAGACCCCCCCCCCCCCCTCGGGCAGCCGCCCAGGATGCGCCCACCTTTCTAGTGGAATGGGCATTTACCTACTTCGGTATCGGCAATCCTGCCGTGGAATGAGCCTGCTGAATCGTCCCTCTGATCCAGCACGCAATGGTCTGCTTAGAAGCAGGACATCCAATCTTGTTGGGAGCATACAGGACAAACAGAGCCTCTGTTTTCCGTACCCGAGCTGTTCTTGTGACATACATTTTCAAAGCTCTAACTACATCAAGAGACTTTGACGCAGCAAAGGTGTCAGTAGCCACTGGCACCACAGTAGGTTGGTTCATATGGAAAGATGAAACCACCTTTGGAAGAAATTGCTGGTGAGTTCTCAACTCTGCTCTATCTTCATGGAAGATCAGGTAAGGGCTCTTGTGGGACAAGGCCCCTAACTCAGACACCCGCCTTGTGGATGCCAAGGCCAATAACATGACCACTTTCCAAGTGAGAAACTTCAATTTTATCTCCTTCAGAGGCTCAAACCAATCTGATTGCAGGAACTGCAACACCACATTAAGGTCCCATGGTGCCACCGGAGGCACAAATGGAGGTTGGATGTGCAGCACTCCTTTCACGAACGTCTGAACTTCTGGAAGGGAGGCCAATTGTTTTTGAAAGAAAATTGATAATGCCGAAATCTGGACCTTGATTGAACTCAATCGTAGGCCCCCATCCACACCTGCCTGTAGAAAATGGAGAAAACATCCCAACTGAAACTCTTCCGTTGGAGCCTTCTTGGATTCACACCAAGACACATATTTTCTCCAAATACAGTGATAATGCTTAGACATTACTCCACGGCCCCTGCTGCAGGTCCTCGCGAGGAGGAAGAGGCCAAGGATCTTCTAGGAGTAACTCCTGAAGATCTGGATACCAAGCCCTCCTTGGCCAGTCTGGGGCAATGAGGATCGCTCAAACCCTTGTTCTCCGTATGATTTTGAGAACTTTTGGTATCAGTGGAAGTGGAGGAAAGACATATACCGACCGAAACACCCACTGGGTCACCAGTGCATCCACTGCTATTGCTTGAGGGTCTCTTGACCTGGAATAATATCTCTGAAGCTTCTTGTTGAGATGAGATGCCATCATGTCTACTTGAGGAACTCCCCAAAGACTTGTCACCTCTGCGAAGACTTCTTGGTGGAGGCCCCATTCTCCTGGATGGAGATCGTGTCTGCTGAGGAAGTCTGCTTCCCAGCTGTCCACTCCCGGAATGAAAATCGCCAACAGAGCTCTTGCATGTCTTTCTGCCCAGAGGAGGATCTTTGTCACCTCTGCTATTGCTGCTCTGCTTTTCATTCCGCCTTGACGGTTTATGTACGCGACTGCTGTTACATTGTCCAACTGGATCTGCACGGGATGATCTTGAAGAAGATGCACCGCTTGTAGAAGGCTGTTGTAAATGTCTCTCCATTCCAGCACGTTTATGTGAAGACAGGTTTCCTGACTTGACCATCTTCCTTGGAAGCTTTTTCCCAGTGTGACTGCTCCCCAGCCTCGGAGACTTGCATCCATGGTTACTAGGACCCAGTCCTGAATCCCGAACCTGCGTCCCTCTAATAGGTGAGAACTATGTAGCCACCACAGGAGCGAAATCCTGGCTTTGGAGGACAGGATTATCTTCTGGTGCATGTGCAGGTGTGATCCGGACCACTTGTCCAACAGGTCCCACTGGAACTCTCTGGCATGGAATCGGCCAAACTGTATGGCCTAGTAGGCCGCTACCATCTTTCCCAACAACCGAATGCATTGATGGATCAACACTCTTGTTGGTTTCAAAATTTACTTGACCAGTCTCTGGATTTCCAGAGTCTTTTCCACTGGAAGAAATACCCTCTGTACTTCTGTGTCCAGTATCATCCCCAGAAAGGACAATCTTGTCATCGGTTCCAATTGTGACTTTGGAAAATTCATGATCCAACCGTGTCAGCGGAGTACTGACAGGGAGAGTGCTATGTTCTGCACCAACCGTTCCTTGGAACTCGCTTTTATCAGGAGATCGTCCAGGTAAGGAATTATATTGACTCCTTGTTGTCGAAGGAGGACCATCATCTCTGCCATCACCTTGGTGAATACCCTTGGTGCCGTGGAGAGTCCGAATGGCAACGTCTGGAACTGGTAATGGCAATCCTGTACCGCGAATCTCAGATAAGCTTGATGAGGAGGATAAATGGGAACATGTAAGTAAGCATCTTTTATGTCTACCGACACCATGAAGTCCCCTTCCTCCAGACTGGAAATCACTGCTCTCAGAGATTCCATCTTGAACTTGAACCTTTTCAGGTAAAGATTCAGCAATTTCAGGTTCAAAATTGGTCTGACCGAGCCGTCTGGCTTCGGAACTACGAAGAGGCTTGAATAAAACCCTACTCCCTGTTGTGACATGGGAACCAGGACACGGACTTGATCCTGACAATTTTTGAATTGCAGATGTTACTACTTCTCTGTCCGGAAGAGAAGCTGGCAAGGTCGATTTGAAAAATCGGCATGGGGGGATGTCTTGAAACTCCAGTTTGTATCCATGGGACACTATTTGCAAGACCCATGGGTCCAGGACAGATTGACCCCAGATCTGACTGAAAAGTTTCAGACGTGCTCCCACTCGAGCGGACTCCCGTAAGGGAGCCCCAGCATCATGCTGCAGATTTGGCAGAAGCAGGGGTGGACTTCTCTTGCGATCCGGGAGATGCTGCAGGCTTTTTTCCTCGTCCTCTCCCCCTACCTGGCCTTTTTGTATTTGTTGGGCCGAAAGGACTGCATCTGAGAGTGATATGCCTTTTTCGCCGGTGCAGGAGCATAAGGCAAAAATGGTGACTTATCTGCGGTAGCCGCAGAGACCAACACATCCAGCCCATCTCCAAACAAGGCATCACTTTTATACAGGAGAGCCTCCATATTTCTTTTGGAATCTGCATCAGCATTCCACTGGCGAATCCACAACGCCCTCCGAGCCGAGACTGCTATGGTAGCGGCTTTTGAACCTAAAAGCCCAATATCCTTCATGGCTTCTAGCATGTATGCCGCAGCGTCTTTAATATGACCTAACTTTAAGAGAATCTCGTCTCTATCTATCGTGTCAATTTCAGATGACAAGTTTTCTGACCATTTTTCGATAGCACTCCTCCCCCCTGCACAAGCAATGGTGGGCCTGAGCAGCGTACCATTGGTCACATAAATAGATTTTAACGTAGTCTCCAACTTGCGGTCTGCCGGCTCCTTTAGTGAAGCCGTCCCAGGTGCAGGGAGAATCACCTTTTTTTTAAGCGTGACAGGGCACTGTCCAAAACTGGGGGTGACTCCCACCTTTTCCTGTCCTCTGCCAGGATAGGATAAGCAACCTGAATCCTTTTGGGAATCTGAAATTTATTTTCAGGGTTTGCCCAAATTCCCTCAAAAAGAGTATTTAGCTCGTGAGATGGAGGGAAAGTTACATTAATTTTCTTTTCTTTATAAAAATAAGCCTTCTCCTGAGGTACAGGAGGGGCTTCCGTAACTTCCAAAACCTCCCTTATAGCAACAATCATATGTCGAATGGTTTTTGCCAACTTAGGATCTATTCCCCTGGAATCACTAGTGTCGACACAGAAATCAGAGTCTGTGTCGGTATCAGTTTGTACTATTTGTGCAAATGGTCTTTTATGTGACCCAGAGGGGTCGCCTGCGGATGAAAGAACAGAACGTCTAAAAATCACATCTTCCACTGATTTTCTCCAGTTTTTGCATGAGACTCAGACTTATCTAATCTCTTACTGATATGATTCACACTACCACGTAATCCTTTCACCCATTCAGGCTCATGGTGTGTCGGCAGAGCCACCACATTACAACTCTGTGTCCCTAAAATGGCTCCCTTAGGGGAAGAGCTCCTTGCCTCAGACATGTCACACACGTGCACAACCACACCACAGACAACTCCGGGACTTATACAGGACAGACCCACAATAAAATCTGTCAGAAGGACATAGATAGGATTTGCCAGTTCACAACCCAGCAATAAAATGTCTGTGAAACACAAAATGCCCACAGACCTGCGGCGCTTTTATAATGATAATTACACCATGTATAGCACCAAATTTCACTGTGCCCCCCCTGTTTGGCACCCTGATACTTAGTTCAGCAGTGGAGGAGGACCAGCGTTCTTCTCTGCAGCCTGGAAGAAGAGAGAATGGCGCTATGCAGTGTGCTGGCTGCCTGAGGAGGAAGCCCTGCCCCCGTAATGGCGCTTTTCCCCACAGACTGTATGCTACTAATATTTATACTGGCGGGGGTAGGGCTGTGCCACAGCATCTTATGCCCCTTATATGCCAGTGTTACAAGGTTTCATGCTGCCCAGGGTGCCCCCCCAGCGCCCTGCACCCTGCAGTGCCTGTGTGTGTGGGTAGCATGGCGTGCAGCGTTCCCATCCGCTGCTCGGTACCTTTCAGCCGACACGATGTCTGAAGATCTTTTTCTTCTTACACCCACCTGTCTTCTGACTTCTGGCTCTGTAAGGGGGGTGACGGCGGGCTGTGGGATAGAGCACATAGCCGCAGCTAGCGTTCAGCATCCCTTCAGGAGCTAATGGTGTCCTGTCAGCCAGAAGCAGAGCCATGAAACTATTTAGGAAGTTGGTTCCTACTTCTGCCCCCTAAGTCCCACGAAGCAGGGAGGCTGTTGCCAGCAGTCCTCCCGGAAAATAAAAAACCTAATATAAGTCTTTCAGAGAAACTCAGTAGAGCTCCCCTGGAGTGCATCCAGTTTGCCTGGGCACATTTCTAAAACTGAGGTCAGGAGGAGGGGCATAGAGGGAGGAGCCAGTTCACACCCTTGAAAAGTCTTAAAGTGCCCATGGCTCCTGCGGAACCGTCTATACCCCATGGTACTAAAGTGCACCCCAGCATCTTCTAGGACGTATGAGAAAGTCCAAAGTACAAAAGCTTAATTTGCTACAAAGAAGACACAAGGCTTCAGATTGCAGAGTAAGAAAAGTGGTATGCGGAAAATGCTTTATAACAAAAGTAATTCAGCTTTGAACATGGGGGGGTCATTCCGAGTTGTTCGCTCGCAAGCGGATTTTAGCAGATTTGCTCATGCTAAGCCGCCGCCTACTGGGAGTGAATCTTAGCATCTTAAAATTGTGAACGAAGTATTCGCAATATTGCGATTACACACCTCGTAGCAGTTTCTGAGTAGCTCCAGACTTACTCGGCATCTGCGATCATTTCACTGCTTGTCGTTCCTGGTTTGACGTCACAAACACACCCAGCGTTCGCCCAGACACTCCTCCGTTTCTCCGGCCACTCCTGCGTTTTTTCCGGAAACGGTAGCGTTTTTCCCCACACGCCCATAAAACGGCCTGTTTCCGCCCAGTAACACCCATTTCCTGTCAATCACATTACGATCGCCAGAACGATGAAAAAGCCGTGAGTAAAAAACCTAACTGCTTAGCAAATTTACTTGGCGCAGTCGCAGTGCGGACATTGCGCATGCGCATTAAGCGGAAAATCGCTGCGATGTGAAGATTTTTACCGAGCGAACAACTCGGAATGACCCCCAATGTTCTCACATCATCTGAAATCTGAAATAACAGTGAATCTAGAAATCAAAGGCAAAACTGTAGACACAGATATTGAATACTTTTTTTGTACCAGACCTTGGAATTAACTTCATTGTCATAAATATCCTTGAGAAGAAAAACAGCAAAATTAACTTTGTAATAGGCAAGTGTACTTTGTGCAACAAGAACAGACAATGGGGGTAATTCCAAGTTGATCGCAGCAGGAAATTTTTTAGCAGTTGGGCAAAACCATGTCCACTGCAGGGGGAGTAGATATAACATGTGCAGAGAGAGTTAGATTTGGGTGGGTTATTTTGTTTCTGTGCAGGGTAAATACTGGCTGCTTTATTTTTACAATTTACACTGCAATTTAGATTGCAGATTGAACTCACCACACCCAAATCTAACTCTCTCTGCACATGTTATATCTGCTCCCCCTGCAGTGCACATGGTTTTGCCCAACTGCTAAAAAATTTCCTGCTGCGATCAACTTGGAATTACCCCCAATAATAACTACTGATACCCGATGCCAGCAACTCTATGGGGTATATGCAATTGCGGTCAAATTCATGAAAATGTCAAAAAATGGGGCATATTAAAAAACCTGTCGAATTGGATTCGACAATGCAATACAGTACTTTTCGTCAAAATACCTGCCGTTTCAGATTCGACTTTTTGCAAGTCGACATTTTCAAAATGTCTGCAATGGTCAAAATGCGGTTTTTGGACAAAAGTATATTCAATTGAAGAATGTCCATTCGACAACAGTGCTTTTCGACAGTCATTTCGTCAATTTCAAGTCGCCTCACTTTGCTGGCGAGAGCTGATTACAATTTTTACAAATTTTAATTTTTTTGTTGCTTTTTGGATTGCTAATAGCATATCTATTTATATTTGAAGGCAGTGGCGGAACTAGCGAGCGGTGGGCCCAGGTGCGACAAAGTGCTTTGGACCCCCCCATGCCATCCAAGTCCACCCCCTCACCCCTGGAGAGGATCTGGTGAGGGGGACCTGCTCAGGGCCAGAGAAATGGATACCTAGCAACAGTGCCGTAACTAGACATTTTAGCACTGTGTGCAAGAATTGGCATCGGAGCCCCACCCCTGCATGCAAAACAGGGGCAGTGCGCGCCGCAGGCGCGCGCAAAAATACATAGTGGCGTGGCTTCGTGGGGAAGGGGTGTGGCCACAAAATAATACCAATTCATAAAATGGTGCACAGTATTCTCCATTATTCAAATTACGCCGCACAGTAGCACCACTACACCAGGTAGAGACCCTTTTACACCTTACGGCGGACAGATTCCTCTTTTTACACATTATAGCAGACAGCGTCCCCTTTTTACACATTACGGCAGACAGTGTGCCCTTTTTACTACATAGCGGCAGACAGCGTGTACTTTTTACACATAACGGCAGACAGCGTCCCCTTTTTACACATAACGCCAGACAGCGTGCCCTTGTTACACATTACGGCAAACAGCGTCCCCCTTTTTACACATTGCGGCAGACAGCCTTCCCTTTTTACACATCATGGCAGACAGATTCCCCCTTTTTACACATCACGTCAGGCAGATTCCCCCTTTTTACACATTACGGCAAAGATTCCCCCTTTTTACACATTACGGCAGGCAGATTCCCCCTTTTTACACATTGCGGCAGGCAGATTTCCCCTTTTTACACATTGCGGCAGGCAGATTTCCCCTTTTTACACATTGCGGCAAGCAGATTCCCCCTTTTTACACATCACGTCAGGCAGCTATGGAGGCCACAGCAAGGATACACAGCGGTATAGATTGCGGTATAGATCTGTACCTGGGAGCCGGAGGTGTGACGTCACTCAAGGTGCCGGTCCGCGTTATGCAGGGAAGCCGCTCTGTAGGAGTAATTCCGTCACTGCTGGAAGCCTCAGCTCAGCTGGGGTGTGCAGGCGGTACACAGGGAGAAGCTTCGGGGGAGGTAAGGAGCTGCTGAAAGGGTCCCACACTTCAGGCGCTGGAATCCGTAGTGAGGGCGTCTAAACGCTGCGGACCGCTAAAGCAGCCGAGTGATTAAGCCCCCTCCCCCCGCTGGCGCCACATTTGAAATTCCGTCAGCGACGTTTGACTGACTCCTGCTACCCGGCGCCCTCCTCAGCGCGACGCCTTACTCAGCGTCGGGCCGGCACTGAGGAGGAGGGAGGTGGAGGAGGGAGCCGCAGCAGCACTGTGTTATTGGTGGAGGCGCTGCTGCTGCTGGCCCTCTGCTTCACTATAGGCAGTTCTCGGAATACAGCCTATAGTGAAGCAGAGGGCCAGCAGCAGCAGCGCCTCAACCAGTAGTAAAGCGCTGCTGCGGCTCCCTCCTCCAGCTCCCTCCTCCTTCTCCCCCGTACCGCTGCTCCTCTCCTCTCTGTCCGGGCGGCTGTGTGCTGCGGGCAGCGGTTGCCCGTAGCACACAGCGGCATGTAATGAGTCAGTTTGACTCATTACATGCTTTGGGCCCCTGGACAGTGGCGGGCCCCAGTACAACGCACTGCTTGCACTGGCGGTAGTTCCGCCTCTGTTTGAAGGGATTATCTACTTGGTTTGTCTTTTTTTTGACTCACAAGTATTATTTAATTGATTTTTAAAAAGAATATTTTTTTCTTCACTCTGCTGAGGGAAATGTACCCATGATTCCACATTTTTACCCAGGAAACACTTCTGCAAAGCCACTCCTCTATCCTCACTCCCACTTTTGAGACTTCAGGGAGAAGAGCAATTTCAGTCAACTCTCTTGTGGAATCATTTTTTTAGGACAATCCCTGCGTTTTAACACATTTATATCCTATTTTTGTACTGACTACAATAATGGAGCCTTTTTCTGACCAGATTGTGATGTTCATGCTGGCTGCAAGCATGGAGGAAGAAAGGGATGCTGAACATCAGGATCAAAGTCAGCAAATGTCTGCATTGGGTGAGTCAGTATTGCGTGTTTAATTTCCACGTCCAACCCAGTATCGCACTAGGCGTGAACTGGAGGATCTCGGCGAGTTCGAGGTGATTCAAAATTATCGCTTATCGACTCACGATATATATTCGCTGTACGCTCTGTTGGAGGCCGACCTGGAACCTCGGGCACGGACCAATCGCACAGTCAGCGGTTTCCAGAAACTGCTGGATACGTTACATTTTTTGGCGTCAGGCACATTCCAGCCTACTTTGTCTCAAACATGCCCAGGTCATTAGGGCTTTCCACAAATTGACGATCCAGTTCATCAGATTTCCAGATACGGACAGCGGATGGCGTGAGATCAAATTAGGCTTTTTCACCAAACACAAAGTCCCCAATGTTCTGGGGGCGATTGACTGTACCCACGTGCAGATCAGGCCGCCACGGAATTTCGGGAGAATATTTTCGGAACCGAAAACAATTCCATTCCATGAATATACAGACGGTCTGTGATGTCAACATGAAATTTTTGAATATTTTTGTGGGATTTCCTGGATCGTCCTGGATTTCCTGGATAACCTGCTTGTTTCCAAGTGTTGCTTGTACCTTGTCTTTTCCTAGAAGGGTGACACTATTACCAATACCTGGAACCTCATACTATTCTTTTCCACAGGTCTTGCGGAGTATCCTTCCCAAGATGCGTGGATGTGAAGGGACACAATAGTTCCCCTGATGTACCATGGGAGACCTACTTGTGATGTGGACCTGAACCTCCGCCATGTAGCAGACAACCCCCCTCAGGTGAGATGTTTTGCCCAAAACTCCCGCTTGTCCAAGTAACCCCGGCATGTCCAAAGTGCAGCCCTCCGGCATTTGCAAAACTGCACATCCAATCATGCCCTGACACAGCAATGCTTACGCTGTGTCAGGGAATGTTTGGATGTGTAACATAGTAACATAGTAACATAGTATCTGAGGTTGAAAAAAGACAATTGTCCATCGAGTTCAACCTATTTGTGGTCTCCTATGCATGATGATTTGACTAAAATTTCTGACTGATGTTGCTGTCAGCCGTTGCATTTTATCCCTATTTATAGTAACTATAATGCATGACTATGCACCATACCCCTGGATATCCTTATCCATTAGGAATTTATCTAACCCAGTCTTAAAGGTGTTGACAGATTCCGCCATTACAACTCCCTCGGGCAGGGAATTCCAAACACGTACTGTCCTTACCGTGAAAAAGCCTTTACGCCGTATTGTGCGGAATCTCCTCTCCTCTAACCTGAGCGAGTGTCCACGAGTCCTCTGTGTTGATCTAACCAAAAACAGGTCCCGCGCAAGCTCTTATATATTTGTAGATGTTGATCATATCCCCTCTTAGTCTCCGCTTTTCCAATGTAAACATGCCTAGTCTTTCAAGCCTCTCCTTGTATTCCATTGTCTCCATGCCCTTAATTAGTTTGGTCGCCCTTCTCTGTACCTTTTCAAGCTCCAGGATATCCTTTTTGTAGTACGGTGCCCAGAATTGTACACAGTATTCAAGGTGTGACCTCACTAGTGATTTATATAACGGGAGTATAATACTCTCGTCCCTAGCATCAATACCCCGTTTTATGCATGCTAATATCTTATTAGCCTTCTTTGCTGCAGTCCTACTTTGGGTACTACTGCTTACCTTGCTATCTATGAGGACACCTAAGTCCTTTTCCAGTACAGAATCCCCTAATTTTACCCCATTTAGTAGGTAGGTGTAATTTTTGTTCTTGTTACCACAGTGCATTACCTTACACTTGTCTGTGTTGAAGCGCATTCTCCATTTGGCTGCCCATGCTTCTAATTTAACTAAGTCGTTCTGAAGAGACTCGGCATCCTCCTCTGTATTTATAGCCTTACACAATTTGGTATCATCTGCAAAAATTGACACCATGCTCTCTAGACCTTCTGTTATGTCGTTAATGAAAATATTGAACAATAGCGGTCCTAATACTGAGCCTTGCGGCACGCCACTTAGCACTTCAGTCCAAGTTGAAAAAGATCCATTAACCACAACGCGCTGCTCCCTATTATCTAACCAGTTTTTGACCCAAGTGCATATTGTGCTTCCTAGCCCTGATTCTTGTAGCTTGTAGATAAGTCTCATGTGTGGTACAGTATCGAACGCTTTGGCAAAGTCTAAAAAGATTACATCCACGTCTTTACCCTGATCTAGGTTTGCGCTTACTGTTTCATAAAAGCCAAGTAAGTTGGTTTGACAGGATCTGTCCTTCATAAACCCATGTTGATTCCTTTTAATGACCTTATTGACTTCAAGGAACTTCTGAATACTATCTCTTAGAATACCTTCCAATACTTTCCCCACTATAGATGTAAGACTAACTGGTCTATAATTACCTGGTTCAGCTTTACTTCCCTTTTTGAATATAGACACTACTTCCGCTATACGCCAGTCTTTGGGAACCATACCTGATATAACTGAATCCTTAAAGATCAGAGATAGCGGTTTTGCCAGTTCAGAGTGAAGCTCCATTAGAACCCTTGGGTGAATACCATCGGGCCCTGGTGATTTATTAATCTTTAAATGTTTTAATCGGTCACAGACTACTTCCTCGCTTAAATAAGTACCTATCAGTGGGATATTCTCATTATTGAGATTGTTTGTCAGTCCCTGGAAATGGGTCCTCTCTAGTGAATACTGTTGAAAAAAACTCATTTAGTGTGTCCGCTATGTCATTATCATTTTTGCTTAAGACTCCCAACTTGTCTTTTAAAGGGCCTATACTCTCCTTCTTTAATCTCTTGCTATTAATGTATTTAAAGATTTTTTTGGGATTCACTTTGCTTTCCTTTGCTACTAGTTTTCAGTTTCTACTTTAGCCGCTCTTATTTCCTTTTTGCAAATTTTGTTACATTCCTTATAGTGCTGAAATGACTCTGCTTCCCCGTCAGATTTGTATTTTTTAAATGCTCGCCTTTTCTTGCCCATAAGTTCCTTAATCTTTTTGTTAAGCCACATCGGTTTATGATTTTTATTCCTTTTTTTGCTACTCATAGGAATAAATTTGAGTGTATTTTTAGCTAGCAGGAATTTTAGTACCTCCCATTTCTCCGTAGTATTTTTTCCTAAAAACAAACCTTCCCATTCAATATCCCTGAAAAATACCCTCATCTTTTCAAATTTTGCTTTGCTAAAGTTTAGAGTCCTAGTTGAGCCAGTATAGGGCTGTTTATGGAAACTGATATTGAATGTGACCATATTGTGGTCGCTGTTTCCTATGGGTTCCCCTACTATAATACCTGATACCAAATCCCCATTGTTTGTTAATACCAGGTCTAAGATTGCATTGTACCTAGTTGGTTCCTCAATTAGTTGGACTAAGTAGTTATCATTAAGTGTGTTTAAAAACATATTGCCCCTAGCAGTATCACATGAATCGTTTTTCCAGTTTATCTCTGGATAGTTAAAATCTCCCATCACTACTATGTCTCCTACTCCTGCTGCTCTTTCAATTTGCTTTAGTAACATATTCCTCATCAGATGCGTTGATACCAGGCGGCCTATAGCATACACCCAATACTAACTTTTTTATTCCTTTTCCCCCGCATGCAATTTCTACCCATAATGTCTCGACAGTGTCTACAGTCCCCTCCTGAATATCTTCCTGTATATCAGGTTTTAAAAACGGCTTTACGTAAAGACACACCCCTTCACCCTTTTTATTTAGTCTGTCTCTCCTAAACAGTGTATAGCCCTCTAGATTGACTGTCCAATCATGAGATTCATCCTACCAAGTTTCAGTAATGCCTATAATATCATACTGTTTGCTTGCTGCAAGTATTTCTAGTTCACCCTTTTTACCAGTAATGCTTCTGGCGTTTACATACATACAACTAAGATAAGCATTTTCCCTTGCGTTAGGAACATATTTCACCTTATGTAGCAATGATGACCTGTAATCGTCATTGGTTAGTGCTTTGGTAAAATCCCTTTTAGTACCCATGTTAGTAACTTTACCGCCTGCTCTTACCCTCCCCCCAACTTCTCCCCCATTTCGTTTACTACCACCATCCCCACTATTCTCACTGCATGACTCGTAGTTTCTAGCTAAACCCTCCCCCCAGGCTCCTAGTTTAAAATCTACTCCAACCTTCTAACCATCCTTCCCCCCAGCACCGCTGCCCCCTCCTCAGTCAGGTGCAATCCGTCACGACAAAAGAGATGGCGCCTGACTGAGAAGTCCGCCCAGTGTTCCAGGAACACAAACCCCTCTTTCCTGCACCAATCCCTAAGCCACACATTTACCTCCCTAATCTCCCTCTGCCTCCCTGGACTAGCGCGTGGCACGGGTAATAGTTCCGAGAATATTACCTTAGATGTCCTTGCCTTCAGTTTCTTTCCTAAGTCCCTATAGTCTTTCTTAAGGACATCCCACCTTCCGCTAACTTTGTCATTGGTGCCAACATGCACCAAGATCGCCGGGTCTTTCCCAGCCCCTCCCAACAATCTATCTACCCGGTCCGCGATATGCCGTACCCGAGCACCCGGGAGACAACAGACTGTACGGCGATCACGGTCCCGGTAGCAGATTGCCCTATCTGCCTTCCTGATGATAGAATCCCCTACCACCACCATCTGACTAGGTACCTCTCTATCTTTTATCCCAACCGCGCCAGAGGGACCGCTCCTCTGGATGCTAGAGGGAGCAGTCTCCTCCGGCACCGTCATTTCTTCACTATCATCCTCCGATTCCTCGTCCAATCGGGCTATTTTGTTCGGGTTTGATAGTTCGGAGATGTCGAGCCTCCCCCTCTTTTTCTTCCTTCTAACTGTGATCAAACTGGCTACCTAATCATCATCCTCTTCTACCAGTGACCCCTCCCGCAACTCCTCCACCGTTCTGTCTAAACTACGCTCGAGATTGTGAATCTCCCTCAGTCGCGTAACGGTTTGCTCTAGATCAGTTACCTGGGCTTCCAGGGCAACAGTTCGCACACACCTTGTGCAGATGTAATCACACTGGGCCGGTAGCTCCAGGTGTGCATACATCTTGCATGACATGCACTGAGTGAGGTCCCCAATCACAGCCCCTCCCATATTGTTTGTAAGGTCTAACTCCCTGTTACTCTCAAAGAAAAAGCAGCAAAAATAAAAAGTAGAAGACAAGCAATCTCACTTATACAATAATTAAGCTGGCTTATACTTATCTATCTTTGTGCGGGTCTTGGTCCTTCACTTTTATGCAGCCGTAGTACTCTCTCCTGCGGCACCTATACTCCACTTAGCAGTTGCAGTTGTTCCAGCTCACTGCACCTCCTTTTCACTCGGCTTCCAGCTCCTGCTAAAAAAAAAAAATGCCCCTCACACACGCACAATCACAGCCCATCTGCTACTCCAAGTAAGAGACCCTCTCACTCACTCACAAGGTCAGCCCCTTGCAGCCTCACCAGAAGTTTAATGGTACTGTAGTTTCTCAAGTGCCAGAGGGTTGCATTTGGGACAAAGGCCGATGTAACCTGCTTGTTTCCAAGTGTTGCTTGTACCTTGTCTTTTCCTAGAAGGGTGACACTATTACCAATACCTGGAACCTCATACTATTCTCTTCCACAGGTCTTACGGAGTATCCTTCCCAAGTTGCGTGGATGTGAAGGGACACGACAGTTCCCTTGATGTACCATGGGTGACCTACTTGTGATGTGGACCTGAACCTCCGCCATGTAGCAGACAACCCCCCTCAGGTGAGATGTATTGCCCAAAACTCCCTCTTGACCAAGTAACCCTGACATGTCCAAAGTGCAGCCCTCCGGCATTTGCAAAACTGCACATCCAATCATGCCCTGACACAGAAATGCTTACGCTGTGTCAGGGAATGTTTGGATGTGTAGTTTCTCAAGTGCCAGAGGGTTGCATTTGGGACAAAGGCCGATGTAACCTGCTTGTTTCCAAGTGTTGCTTGTACCTTATCTTTGGATGACACAAATACCTGGAACCTCATACTATTCTCTTCCACAGGTCTTGCGGAGTATCCTTCCCGATTTCCAGGAAACAGCATGGATGTCAAGGGACACGATTTTCCCCTGCTGTACCATGGGTGACCTAACACAATACCACTGCATCTCTGAAATGCCATATTTTACATTTTATTTACTAATAATTTAAAGAAAAACACACAAAACTTCTCATTTTAAACATTTATTGGAGAAAATAAGATTTTACTCACCTTAAATCTATTTCTCGTAGTCCGTAGTGGATGCTGGGAACTCCGTAAGGACCATGGGGAATAGACGGGCTCCGCAGGAGACTGGGCACTCTAAAAGAAAGATTAGGTACTATCTGGTGTGCACTGGCTCCTCCCACTATGACCCTCCTCCAGACCTCAGTTAGGATACTGTGCCCGGAAGAGCTGACACAATAAGGAAGGATTTTGAATCCCGAGTAAGACTCATACCAGCCACACCAATCACACCGTATAACTCGTGATACTATACCCAGTTAACAGTATGAAATATAACTGAGCCTCTCAACAGATGGCTCAACAATAACCCTTAGTTAGGCAATAAGTTAACTACATACAAGTATTGCAGACAATCCGCACTTGGGATGGGCGCCCAGCATCCACTACGGACTACGAGAAATAGATTTACCGGTGAGTAAAATCTTATTTTCTCTGACGTCCTAGTGGATGCTGGGAACTCCGTAAGGACCATGGGGATTATACCAAAGCTCCCAAACGGGCGGGAGAGTGCGGATGACTCTGCAGCACCGAATGAAAGAACTCAAGGTCCTCCTCAGCCAGGGTATCAAAATTGTAGAAATTTGCAAACGTGTTTGCCCCTGACCAAGTTGCAGCTCGGCAAAGTTGTAAAGCCGAGACCCCTCGGGCAGCCGCCCAAGATGAGCCCACTTTCCTCGTGGAATGGGCTTTTACTGATTTAGGATGCGGCAATCCAGCCGCAGAATGCTCCAGCTGAATTGTGCTACAAATTCAGCGAGCAATAGTCTGCTTAGAAGCAGGAGCACCTATTTTGTTGGGTGCCTACAGGATAAAAAGCGAGTCAGTTTTCCTGACTCCAGCCGTCCTGGAAATATAAATTTTTAAGGCCCTGACTACGTCCAGTAACTTGGAATCTTCCAAGTCCCTAGTAGCCGCAGGCACTACAATAGGTTGGTTCAAGTGAAAAGCTGATACCACCTTAGGGAGAAACTGGGGACGAGTCCTCAATTCTGCCCTATCCATATGGAAAATCAGATAAGGGCTTTTACATGACAAAGCCACCAATTCTGACACACGCCTGGCCGAAGCCAAGGCCAATAACATGACCACTTTCCACGTGAGATATTTCAAATCCACAGTTTTAAGTGGCTCAAACCAATGTGATTTTAGGAAACTCAACACCACGTTGAGATCCCAAGGTGCCACAGGAGGCACAAAAGGGGGCTGCATATGTAGCACTCCCTTTACAAATGTCTGAACTCCAGGCAGTGAAGCCAGTTCTTTCTGGAAGAAAATCGACAGAGCCGAAATCTGGACCTTAATGGAACCCAAGTTTAGGCCCATAGTCACTCCTGACTGTAGGAAGTGCAGAAAACGACCCAGCTGAAATTCCTCTGTTGGGGCCTTCCTGGCCTCACACCACGCAACATATTTTCGCCAAATACGGTGATAATGGTTTGCGGTTACTTCTTTCCTGGCTTTTATCAGTGTAGGAATGACTTCCTCCGGAATGCCCTTTTCCTTTAGGATCCGGAATTCAACCGCCATGCCGTCAAACGCAGCCGCGGTAAGTCTTGGAACAGACAGGGCCCCTGCTGTAGCAGATCCTGTCTGAGCGGTAGAGGCCATGGGTCCTCTGATATCATTTCTTGAAGTTCTGGGTACCAAGCTCTTCTTGGCCCATCCGGAACCACGAGTATCGTTCTTACTCCTCGTTTTCTTATTATTCTCAGTACCTTTGGTATGAGAGGCAGAGGAGGGAATACATAAACCGACTGGTACACCCACTGTGTCACTAGAGCGTCCACAGCTATCGCCTGAGGGTCCCTTGACCTGGCGTAATATCTAGTTTTTTGTTTAGGCGGGACGCCATCATGTCCACCTGGGGCCTTTCCCAACAGTTTACCAACAGTTGGAAGACTTCTGGATGAAGTCCCCACTCTCCCGGGTGTAGGTCGTGTCTGCTGAGGAAGTCTGCTTCCCAGTTGACCACTCCCGGAATTAACACTGCTGACAGTGCTAAGACGTGATTTTCCGCCCATTGGAGAATCCTTGTGGCTTCTGCCATCGCCATGCTGCTTCTTGTGCCGCCCTGTCGGTTTACATGGGCGACCGCCGTGATGTCTGATTGGATCAGTACCGGCTGGTTTTGAAGCAGAGGCCTTGCCAGACTTAGGGCATTGTAAATGGCTCTCAGTTCCAGAATATTTATGTGTAGGGACGACTCCTGACTTGACCAAAGTCCTTGGAAATTTCTTCCCTGTGTGACTGCCCCCCAGCCTCAAAGGCTGGCATCCGTGGTTACCAGGACCCAGTCCTGCATGCCGAATCTGCGGCCCTCTTGAAGATGAGCACTCTGCAGCCACCACAGTAGAGATACCCTGGTCCTTGGAGACAGGGTTATCAGCCGATGCATCTGAAGATGCGATCCCGACCACTTGTCCAAGAGGTCCCACTGAAAGGTTCTTGCATGGAACCTGCCGAATGGAATTTTGCTTCGTAAGAAGCTACCATTTTTCCCAGGACTCGTGTGCAGTGATGCACCGATACCTGTTTTGGTTTCAGGAGGTCTGTGACTAGAGATGACAGCTCCTTGGCTTTCTCCTGCGGGAGAAACACTTTTTTCTGTTCTGTGTCCAGAACCATCCCCAGGAACAGTAGGCGTGTGGTAGGAACCAGCTGTGACTTTGGAATGTATAGAATCCATCCGTGCTGTTGTAGCACTTCCCGAGATAGTGCTACTCCGACCAACAACTGCTCCTTGGACCTCGCCTTTATAAGGAGATCGTCCAAGTACTGGATAATTAAAATTCCCTTTTTTTCGAAGGAGTATCATCATTTCTGCCATTACCTTGGTAAAGACCCTCGGTGCCGTGGACAGTCCAAACGGCAGTGTTTGGAATTGGTAATGGCAATCCTGTACCACAAATCTGAGGTACTCCTGGTGAGGATGGTAAATGGGGACATGTAGGTAAGCATCCTTGATGTCCAGGGATACCATGTAATCCCCCTCCTCCAGGCTTGCAATAACCGCCCTGAGCGATTCCATCTTGAACTTGAATTTTTTTATGTATGTGTTCAAGGATTTCAAATTTAAAATGGGTCTCACCGAACCGTCCGGTTTCGGTACCACAAACAGTGTGGAATAGTAACCCCGTCCTTGTTGAAGTAGGGGCACCTTGACTATCACCTGCTGGGAATACAGCTTGTGAATTGCCTCTAGCACAGCCTCCCTGCCTGAGGGAGTTGTCGGCAAGGCAGATTTGAGGAAACGGCGGGGGGGAGACGCCTCGAATTCCAGCTTGTACCCCTGAGATACTACTTGAAGGATCCAGGGATCCACCTGTGAGCGAGCCCACTGATCGCTGAAATTTTTGAGGCGGCCCCCCACCGTACCTGGCTATGCCTGTGGAGCCCCCGCGTCATGCGGTGGACTCAGAGGAAGCGGGGGAAGAATTTTGATTCTGGGAACTGGCTGACTGGTGCAGCTTTTTCCCTCTTCCCTCGTCTCTGTGCAGAAAGGAAGCGCCTTTGACCCGCTTGCTTTTCTGAAGCCGAAAGGACTGTACCTGATAATACAGTGCTTTCTTAGGCTGTGAGGAAACCTGAGGTAAAAAATTTTCTTCCCAGCTGTTGCTGTGGATACGAGGTCCCAGAGACCATCCCCAAACAATTCCTCACCCTTATAAGGCTCTATGTGCCTTTTAAAGTCAGCATCACCTGTCCAGTGTCGGGTCTCTAATATCCTCCTGACAGAATGGACATTGCATTAATTCTGGATGCCAGCCGGCAAAATATCCCTCTGTGCATCCCTCATATATAAGACGACTTCTTTAATATGCTCTTATGTTCGCAAAATAGTATCCCTGTTTGACAGGGTCACAGACCACACTGCAGCAGCACTATCTGCAGGTCTCAGTCTAGTACCTGAGTGTGTAAATACAGACTTCAGGATAGCCTCCTGCTTTTTATCAGCAGGTACCTTCAAAGTGGCCGTATCCTAAGACGGCAGTGCCACCTTTTTTGACAAACGTGTGAGCGCCTTATCCACCCTAGGGGATATCTCCCAACGTAACTTATCCTCTGGCGGGAAAGGGTACGCCATCAGTAACTTTTTAGAAATTACCAGTTTCTTATCGGGGGAACCCACGCTTTTTCAAACTTCATTCACTCATTTGATGGGGGAACAAAACACTGCCTGCTTTTTCTCCCCAAACATAAAACCCTTTTTTAGTGGTACTTGGGTTAAAGTCAGAAATGTGTAACACATTTTTTATTGCCGGGATCATGTAACGGATGTTCCTAGTGGATTGTGTATATGTCTCAACCTCGTCGACACTGGAGTCAGACTCCGTGCCGACATCTGTGTCTGCCATCTGAGGGAGCGGGCGTTTTTGAGCCGCTGATGGCCTTTGAGACGCCTGGGCAGGCGCGGGCTGAGAAGCCCGCTGTCCCACAGCTGTTACGTCATCCAGCCTTTTATGTAAGGAGTTGACACTGTCGGTTTATACCTTCCACCTATCCATCCACTCTGGTGTCGGCCCCACAGGGGGCGACATCACATTTATCGGCATCTGCTCTGCCACCACATAAGCCTCCTCATCAAACGTGTCCACACAGCCGTAGCGACACACCGCACACACACAGGGAATGCTCTGACTGAGGACAGGACCCCACACAGCCCTTTGGGGAGACAGAGAGAGAGTATGCCAGCACACACCAGAGCGCTATATAATTTAGGGATTAACACTATATTGAGTGAATTTTTCCCAATAGCTGCTTGTATATACAATATTGCGCCTAAATTTACTGCCCCCCCTCTCTTTTTAACCCTTTGAGCCTGAAAACTACAGGGGAGAGCCTGGGGAGCTGTCTTCCAGCTGCACTGTGAAGAGAAAATGGCGCCAGTGTGCTGAGGGAGATAGCTCCGCCCCTTTTTTGCGGACTTTTCTCCCGCTTTTTTATGGATTCTGGCAGGGGTATTTATCACATATATAGCCTCTGTGGCTATATATTGTGATATATTTGCCAGCCAAGGTGTTTTTATTGCTGCTCAGGGCGCCCCCCCCCCAGCGCCCTGCACCCTCAGTGACCGGAGTGTGAAGTGTGTATGAGGAGCAATGGCGCACAGCTGCAGTGCTGTGCGCTACCTTGGTGAAGACTGATGTCTTCTGCCGCCGATTTTCCGGACCTCTTCTTGCTTCTGGCTCTGTAAGGGGGACGGCGGCGCGGCTCCGGGAACGAACACTAAGGCCAGTTCCATGCGGTCGATCCCTCTGGAGCTAATGGTGTCCAGTAGCCTAAGAAGCCCAAGCTAGCTGCAAGCAGGTAGGTTCGCTTCTTCTCCCCTTAGTCCCTCGATGCAGTGAGCCTGTTGCCAGCAGGTCTCACTGTAAAATAAAAAACCTAAAATAAACTTTCTTTCTAGGAGCTCAGGAGAGCCCCTAGTGTGCATCCAGCTCGGCCGGGCACAGAAATCTAACTGAGGTCTGGAGGAGGGTCATAGTGGGAGGAGCCAGTGCACACCAGATAGTACCTAATCTTTCTTTTAGAGCGCCCAGTCTCCTGCGGAGCCCGTCTATTCCCCATGGTCCTTACGGAGTTCCCAGCATCCACTAGGACGTCAGAGAAATATAATTGTATTTAATTTTGGATTAAAAAATAAAATGTAATAAAACAAAAAAAGTAGTGTTTGTTCTTCTTTACATTCTTTTCTTGTGTAGATATCTGTGGAAAAAAAGAAATTCCATATTAAGTAAAGACACTAATGATGTCATGTTCATTCCTTTCCCAAGAACATTTGTGGAACTACACAGTCCAGCATGACCCATTGCTGGACTGTCTTGTTCCACAGGGTCAGACGGTCCAAAGTGGCAGAGTCAAGACAGTGGTCAGCACTTTGACATGGCTGCACTTGTGGAACCACACAGTCCAGCATGACCCATTGCTGGACTGTGTTGTTCCCCAGGGTCAGACGGTCCAAAGTTTCTGGAATATATACTAGAATCATCGCTTCACTCACCTTGGTACGCACAACCCATCTACGCCATCAACTTCAAGTTTTCAACCAATCCTATGAAGAAGCAAAAAACAAACAAACACTAGTGAATAGTAAATTCACACTACAGTGAAAGCCTAATTTACACCAAATCAAAAGTGATTTGTTTGGTATATAAAAAAAAAAAAGTGGTATCAGAATAGCTCTTTGGCCCATCATATATGTAACCACAATGAGCTTTCATCAGTTACCACACGCGCCCGCATACATGCCCGCGCATGTATGCCTAGACATAGCTCCTTGGTAGTATCCGGTCAGGGGTGTGGGAGCCCAACACAAAATTAAAACAATAGTAAGAAAAAAAAAACTAATGGGAGGGGGAGAAAGGGAAACATGAAAAACATAAATAGTAAATAATAAAACAACCGGGCTTATGGTGGTTGTGGGCCGTCCGGATCCTCTTCTTCCTCCTGATGTGGCGTCGATGCCCTTGGCAGATGTGGGGTGCGTTGAACTGGCCTCGGTGGCCATGCTGGTGTAGAAGATGCGGCCGGTGGTGGAGGCATCTGGTAGGTGGCGTACATCCCTGTATATCCTTGGTACAGCTGTGACTGTCCATACCAGTATTGTGGTGGAGCAAGGGCAGGAGGCGTCCGTGTGGCTTGTGGTGGCGGATGTGGTGGTTCACCAGCGTGTTGTTGAGCTGGCTCTGGGATCTTATCATAGATCATCTGTAGCGTTGTTGCGATGATCTGTTGGCTGGCTGCCGAATGTCGTTGGCTCTCCGACATGTTGTCAACGCTGTGTGCCAGGCATGATGTGTTATCCACTAGCCGGTTGATGGATGTGGCCAGAACGTGAAGGATGTACATAGTCTCCCTGTGATCTTCTCGTCTGGTCTTTTGCGTTTCTGCCGTGCTGTGGTCAAGAGCCTTTTGCATGTCAACCAAACCGTTTGCCATATTATTCATTGTCTTCTCAATGGCGTCCAGTCTGGTTCCAACGACATCCCGAAAACTATCCTGGCGGACATTCATCTCTGCTGCCAGGTTGTTTACTCTCTGAATATTTGAGGGATTCTGCCCTTGCTGGACGTCTGCCACCAATTGCATTTGTGAAGCTGAAAAGAAAATTAGAAATTAGTATACACATTCATACATTTGTTTGAAGGTTCACAATTTGATAATTACTCACACAGGGATGTAGAAACAGCGGACTGCTGCACTTCCACCTCGTCGTCTGACTCATCCAGTCCAAGATCCGGCCTGTAGTAGGGACCAATCCCCGATGCTAATCCGCTGCTGGTCTGTGGCACCTCTGTTTGCAAAAGAAGAAAAAAAAATAAAGTTAATAAACTATACAAAAATGGTGACCCCCCACACCCCAAAAAAAAAAAAAACCTTCTCCATCCTGTGGTGCCGCTGCTGCAGGAGCTTCACTTGTCCTCAATTTTGGAGACTTTTCAAGGGTATGGCTGGATAGGTCTGCACGGCTGTCTTCAAACCCAAGAAAAGTCTCGTCCCTGTTGACTCAAACAGTTCGGGTGATGGGTCCACAAGGGTAGTGTCTTGTTGAGGCTCTTCGGTCACAGTCCCAGAGCTCCTGGAGAGATGACGAGCTGGTGATGGCCTGCGCGCAGGAGATGTAGTTTGGCGCCCAGCTGGTGGTGTGGTCGCCGACGGTGTCTGGCGCGCAGTTGACAATCTGCGCTCTGATGTCTGGTGCGCAGGTGATGGTCTGCGCGCTGACGATGTCTGGCACACAGGTGACTTTCTGCACGCTGATGACATCTTGCGCGCAGGTGACTTTCTGCGCGCTGACGATGTGTGGCACGCAGGTGATGATCTGCGCGCTGCTGATGCTTGCTGCGCAGGTGATGGTCCGTGCGCTGCTGCCGATGCCTGCTGCGCAGGTGATGGTCCGCGCGCTGCTGCCGATGTCCTGCGCGCAGGTGATGTCCTCTGGGCAGGCGTGTCTGGGGAAAAAGAACAAACACATTAGCAAATAATAAAAAAAAAAGATTTAGCACAGCTCATCTGAATGTATTCTTACCATCAGGCCTCCTTTTGGACTGCTTGTCTCCCGCCGACTTCCGTCTTCTGGGCGGTTCTTCCTCCTCGGGAAAGCCAGCAGGACGGCTGGAGTCCAAACCTCCGTGAACTTCTTGGACCATGACAGGGTTCATGCACCTTTTAATAACGTTCTCCCAGGGTAGCCACTTCAGATTGAGAGCCGGACCACCTCCCGTAGCTGTCTCATGTCGGCGCTGAATCCCCATCTTCTTCTTGGTCTGTCTGCGGCAATCACTGTACCGCTTCATGCAGTTTCTGGTGATCCAACAGTTTCCAGATACTGCAGTGACTTGTCTCGCGATGGCATCCCAGATGTTTCGTTTGGTCTTAGCTGCTGTGGTCTGTGCCCTTGGTCCATACAGAACGCCGTAGGATCTGTTGACGCCATCCACTAGGGCACAATTTTCCGCCTCAGTGTATCTGGGTCCACGCGGCTTCTTCTGTCCTGCGTCTTCACCAGTGGCTTCCTCCTCCGACTGATCCTCTGGCTGGGTTCTTGCTTTAAGGGATAAAAAAAAACATGCAATTAATATGATCGGTATGTACCTGTGAGTGTGTCAGTATCCCTGGCAGTGCGCAAAGATACCAGTAGGTGTGCATGGCAGTGCGCGAACTAGGGTATGTCAAGTTGGATGCTATTGTGTCTGCAGGTGTTGTCAGTATTTACCTTTCTAGGCCTTTTCTTTCTCTTTTGCTTCCCCCCTTGATCCGTTGACGACCGCGGCTGGTCACTGGATGCCTGTTCGGTCGTATCCTCCTCCTGGGTCGGCTCCCACTCCTCATTGCTGTGCAGGGAAAATTCTTCTGAGGGGTGGGGGGAAGGGGGGGATCGGGGCCGCTTGTCCCTGGACATCTCTGTTGTAAAAATAAAAATAATTTTTACAAATTTAACAGACATTACATAATTACATGCAACCACACGTCATGCTGCTGGGACCCCAGTGCTCAAGCAGGACCAAACACACATAAAAAAAATTAGAAAAATAAAAAAAAACTCATCCAAACAAGCCAAAACCCCCGTACAAGCATCCCTGCACATGCTAGAGGTCAACCAGTGCTAAAAAAGGAGCCAAAAAACATATTTGGCAAACAAATGACAGCACATGTCGACCACATGGATGATACCGACACGCTCAAAACAAGCCAAAAAGCATCCCTGCACATGCTGGAGGTACACCAGTGCTAAAGTAGGAGCAAAAAAACATATTTGGCAAACAAACGACAGCACATGTCGACCACATGAATGATACCGACACGCTCAAAGTCACCCCAAACAAGCCAAAAAGTACCTCCAGCATGTGCAGGGATGCACCAGTGCTAAAATAGGAGCAAAAAAAATTGTTTGGCAAACAAACGACAGCACATGTCGACCACATGGATGATACCGACACGCTCAAAGTCACCCCAAATAAGCCAAAAAGTACCTCCAGCATGTGCAGGGATGCACCAGTGCTAAAGTAGGAGCAAAAAAAATTGTTTGGCAAACAAACGACAGCACATGTCGACCACATGGATGATACCGACATGCTCAAAGTCACCCCAAACAAGCCAAAACGCATCCCTGCACATGCTGGAGATACACCAGTGCTAAAGTAGGAGCAAAAAAACGTGTTTGGCAAACAAACGACAGCACATGTCGACCACATGGATGATACCGACACGTTCAAAGTCACCCCAAACAAGCCAAAAAGTACCTCCAGCATGTGCAGGGATGCACCAATGCTAAAATAGGAGCAAAAAAACATGTTTGGCAAACAAACGACAGCACATGTCGACCACATGGATGATACGACACGCTCAAAGTCACCCCAAACAAGCCAAAAATCATCCCTGCACATGCTGGAGGTACACCAATGCAAAAGCATGACCCAAAAAACATTTTATGAAAAACAAACGTGAAAAACTACCCCCAAACACAAAACTCTAAAAAAAAAAACATGTAGCGATACAAGTAGGACCTGCAGCAATCCAAACAGGACCTAAATACACATACCTGCACACATATACATACCCCAAACACCCCAAAGCAACGCCACATGTACACCTCATGGCACACTCCCCACCACCACCCAAACATTACATACGGCTCTCATACCTCATCCAAAACAGTAGCCAAGCACTCAGAACAACACCCATACACTACACAAACACATACATGCAACGCCAGACCACATGTGGTACTTACCTACAAATGTAGAAATCGCTCCAAAAACGACTATCCTCCGGGGTAACAGGTATCCTGTCCGTCCTGGATTAAAGCCTGCTGGGTGTACAAACGATGCCACAGCAAACAAACCCACTTTGATCGCTCTGCAACACCTCCACTCCACACTGCAGGGTCACAAAATGGCTGCTGAGCATGCAGCAAACAAGCCCTATATAGAGCTCCAAACGTCGGGAAGTCGAATCCAGGACGCCCACTACTCGACGATTGGTCCGTTATTCGACAAGGGGAGTGTCGAATCCGTTATGAATTGAATATGTCGAATTCATGGTCCCGGGTGGAGGGTTTCAGCTGTCGAGTAGTGTCGAATCCTAAAACGGTCGAAAAAAAGCCGCAATTCGTCCGGAATTGCATATACCCCTATGTCTTAGATAATGAACAGCAAGGGTGTAGCTACTTTAGGTGCAGGTAGTGCAGCTGCTATGGGGCCACCTTCCCTGTCACAGTTACGTATCTTGTATACATTTTTACACCATTGGGTAGTACATAGGGGCCCTTACAAACTTTTGCCTTGGAACCTACACAATATGAATTGGAGGCACTATAGTGTGGCATAATATGAACTGGGAACACTGTATGTTGTAATGTTAATTGTGGATTCTGTGTTGCATAACGTATACTGGCAGCACTACGATGTGACATAATGTGAACTAGGGCACTACTATGGTTCATAAAAAAAACTAGGGCACTATTATGGGGCATAACATTAACTAAGGCACTACTATGGCTTAGAACATGAATTATTGCACTATTATGGGGCATTAAATGCTGCAGAGAGGTGTCTCTCTAGAAGCACTGGGACAGGGGTCACTTCAAAATGTTGCTATGGAACCCACAAAGTTCTGGCTACGCCCCTGCTGAACAGTGTTATGCAATTGTTGCTGCTCACTCTATTCAAATGATAGAACTGTGGCATACTGTAGGTGATTGGGACATTTAGGGTATAAGATCATACAGATGTGTCCACTTACATCTAGCCTGCTGCATGTTAAATACAGTAGCCCTTCTAGTCACACAATGCTGTGGAGTGACTGATGTGCACCTGAAATTTTTCTGGTTTTGTGTTTTGGTTTTGGGTTCGGTTCCGCGGCCGTGTTTTGGGTTCGGACGCGTTTTGGCAAAACCTCACCGAATTTTTTTTGTCGGATTCGGGTGTGTTTTGGATTCGGGTGTTTTTTTCAAAAAACCCTAAAAAACAGCTTAAATCATAGAATTTGGGGGTCATTTTGATCCCATAGTATTATTAACCTCAATAACCATAATTTCCACTAATTTTCAGTCTATTCTGAACACCTCACACCTCACAATATTATTTTTAGTCCTAAAATTTGCACCGAGGTCGCTGGATGGCTAAGCTAAGCGACCCTAGTGGCCGACACAAACACCTGGCCCATCTAGGAGTGGCACTGCAGTGTCACGCAGGATGGCCCTTCAAAAAAATACTCCCCAAACAGCACATGACGCAAAGAAAAAAAGAGGCGCAATGAGGTAGCTGTGTGACTAAGCTAAGCGACCCTAGTGGCCGACACAAACACCTGGCCCATCTAGAAATGGCACTGCAGTGTCACGCAGGATGGCCCTTCAAAAAAATACTCCCCAAACAGCACATGACGCAAAGAAAAAAGAGGCGCAATGAGGTAGCTGTGTGACTAAGCTAAGTGACCCTAGTGGCCGACACAAACACCTGGCCCATCTAGGAGTGGCACTGCAGTGTCACGCAGGATGGCCCTTCAAAAAAATACTCCCCAAACAGCACATGACGCAAAGAAAAAAAGAGGCGCAATGAGGTAGCTGTGTGACTAAGCTAAGCGACCCTAGTGGCCGACACAAACACCTGGCCCATCTAGGAGTGGCACTGCAGTGTCACGCAGGATGGCCCTTCAAAAAAATACTCCCCAAACAGCACATGACGCAAAGAAAAATGAAAGAAAAAAGAGGTGCAAGATGGAATTGTCCTTGGGCCCTCCCACCCACCCTTATGTTGTAAAAACAGGACATGCATACTTTAACGAACCCATAATTTCAGCGACAGGGTCTGCCACACGACTGTGACTGAAATGACTGGTTGGTTTGGGCCCCCACCAAAAAAGAAGCAATCAATCTCTCCTTGCACAAACTGGCTCTACGGAGGCAAGATGTCCACCTCATCATCATCATCCGATTCATCACCCCTTTCACTGTGTACATCCCCCTCCTCACAGATTATTAATTCGTCCCCACTGGAATCCACCATCTCAGGTCCCCGTGTACTTTCTGGAGGCAATTGCTGCTGGTGAATGTCTCCATGGAGGAATTGATTATAATTCATTTTAATGAACATCATCTTCTCCACATTTTCTGGAAGTAACCTTGTACGCCGATTGCTGACAAGCTGAGCGGCGGCACTAAACACTCTTTCGGAGTACACACTGGAGGGAGGGCAACTTAGGTAGAATAAAGCCAGTTTGTGCAAGGGCCTCCAAATTGCCTCTTTTTACTGCCAGTATACGTACGGACTGTCTTACGTGCCTACTTGGATGCGGTCACTCATATAATCCTCCACCATTCTTTCAATGGTGAGAGAATCATATGCAGTGACAGTAGACGACTTGTCAGTAATCGTTGGCAGGTCCTTCAGTCCGGACCAGATGTCAGCATCAGCAGTCGCTCCAGACTGCCCTGCATCACCGCCAGCGGGTGGGCTCGAAATTCGTAGCCTTTTCCTCGCACCCCCAGTTGCCGGAGAATGTGAAGGAGGAGATGTTGACGGGTCGCGTTCCGCTTGACTTGACAATTTTGTCACCAGCAGGTCTTTGAACCTCTGCAGACTTGTGTCTGCCGTAAAGACAGATCCAAGGTAGGTTTTAAATCTAGGATCGAGCACGGTGGCCAAAATGTAGTGCTCTGATTTCAACAGATTGACCACACGTGAATCCTGGTTAAGCGAATGAAGGGCTCCATCCACAAGTCCCACATGCCTAGCGGAATCGCTCAGTTTTAGCTCCTCCTTCAATGCCTCCAGCTTCTTCTGCAAAAGCCTGATGAGGGGAATGACCTGACTCAGGCTGGCAGTGTCTGAACTGACTTCACGTGTGGCAAGTTCAAAAGGTTGCAGAACCTTGCACAACGTTGAAATCATTCTCCACTGCGCTTGAGACAGGTGCATTCCACCTCCTTTGCCTATATCGTGGCCAGATGTATAGGCTTGAATGGCCTTTTGCTGCTCCTCCATCCTCTGAAGCATATAGAGGGTTGAATTCCACCTCGTTACCACCTCTTGCTTCAGATGATGGCAGGGCAGGTTCAGGTGTTTTTGGTGGTGCTCCAGTCTTCTGTACGCGGTGCCTGTACGCCGAAAGTGGCCCGCAATTCTTCTGGCCACCGACAGCATCTCTTGCACGCCCCTGTCGTTTTTTAAATAATTCTGCACCACCAAATTCAAGGTATGTGCAAAACATGGGACGTGCTGGAATTTGCCCAGATGTAATGCACTCACAATATTGCTGGCGTTGTCCGATGTCACAAATCCCCAGGAGAGTCCAATTGGGGTAAGCCATTCTGCGATGATCTTCCTCAGTTGCCGTAAGATGTTTTCAGCTGTGTGCCTATTCTGGAAAGCGGTGATACAAAGCGTAGCTGTTAGGATCTCCTGCTCTGTGCTGCCACGTCGTCATGGCAACCGGGAGACAAGTGCTAGCGGAGTAACCTGAGCGTAGCTGATACTCCGGTTCGGGTCTTTTGTTGTGCAGTGGTTACAGGCTCTGTGCACGGCAGGGGATCCGGTGCTGGTTTTTGTGCTCACAGTCTGTGAGGTCTGAGTGGGGCGTGGACAGCACCTGCTATATAAACCCTCTTCTCAGGTTAGGCAGATGCTGCTGAATCTTTGTTGGTTAGTCAGTTCCTGAAAGCTAGCTAGTACTGTGTAAACTTTGTAATTGTTTGTTGCTTACTGCAAATAGGCCTTGGGATTTGGTATTACACTCTGCCAATCCAGACCTAGCAGTAAGACTGGAGTCAGTCGTTTAACCTGCTGGGGTTCTTTTGCTACTCTGTGAACCTAGCAAGTTTGCGGCTGTATTCTCAGACTTGCCTGCCAAAATCCTTTCTCACTGTGCAAGGTGTTCAGGTGTCAGTTTAGTGGCAGTAAACTGAACCAGTGCACTGCAAGTGAGGACTAGGATTGTGGAGACTCTCCTTGTGTCTATTATTCCATCTCTGACCAAGGAGTTTACTGCCACACCCGTTGGTAACCCTTTAGGGTTTTGCTGTTGCCCTTAGCAACAGCATTTCAGGTTCTCTACGTATTAAATCACAACATATCGCTTCTTTCCATCTGAGCATTCCTAATACTAGGGAGACACCCAGTTTCTTAGCCTTTGGGCTTCTCTGTTCACTTTGTGTTTATTTTGTTACCCTATCACCTTCTGTGTATGTAATGTCATATTCCCCAGTCTGTCTGTGAGTTCATTTGTTTTGCATCCCTCTCCGTTCAGACACCAGTACATTCCTGCTGGCACTGGTGTGCATAACATATTCAGCAGCCAAATACTCCTGTTGAAATTTTGTGGGAATATGGAGCATACCCCTCAAAATACTTTGCAACAGGTGGTCGATCAGGTGCAGGTCCTGACTCGACAATTTTATGATTTGTCCATTAAAATGCACACCTCGCAGGCCGCTGGCGGAGCTCCCGCAGCAGCAGTACCTTCAGGGGTTAAGGAGCCGAAAGTAAATCTCCCGGATCGTTCTGGAGATCGCTCGCAGTTCTTTTGTTTTAAGGAGAGCTGCAAACTATATTTCCAACTTAGGCCTCAGTCTTCTGGGTCGGAGATTCAGCGGGTGGGCATAGTGATTTCCTTGCTACAAGGAGACCCACAGGTCTGGGCATATGGGTTGCATCCTGACTGTCCGTCGCTTAAAAGTGTTGATGCTTTTTTCACGGCACTGGGCATGTTGTATGATGACCCTGACAAGACGGCCTCAGCCGAGGCTCAGATTTCGATCCTTAAGCAAGGGCGAAGGCCAGTTGAGGTTTATTGTACGGAGTTTCGGAGGTTGTCCCATGATACCCAGTGGAATGACCCAGCCCTGAGACACCGGTACCGAAGAGGTCTTTCTAACCAGTTAAAAGACCAACTGGTACAATATCCCTTGCCTGATAGCTTGGATCAGCTCATGCAGTTATCCATTCGGGTGGATAGACGGCTGAGAGAGCGCAGGCTTGAAAGGGATACCGAGGTTTCCTTCTTTCCCAAGGGAACCTCAGACTCTGTGGAATTTTCCGAGGAGCCTATGCAGATTGGGGCTACCCGCCTCTCCTCGCGTGAGAAGACGCGGAGAAGACAGCAGGGGTTATGTTTGTACTGTGGGAATAAAGGTCATGTGGTAGTATCATGCCCAGAAAAGCCGGAAAACTTCAGGGCCTGAGGGTGATGGGAAATATCCTGTCAGGCCAGAAGTCAGAATTTCCCAAGAAGACTTTTATCATTCCGGTGACCTTGAAGATCCTCGGTCAAACTGTCAAGACTGAGGCCTTTGTGGACAGTGGGGCCGACGGGGTTTTTATGGACCGCCAATTCGCCCTGAAACACTCTGTTCCCTTAGTACCCTTGGCATCGGAAATTGAGATTTGTGGGTTAAACGGGGAACCATTATCCCAGGGTAAAATTACCTCTTGCACTAGCCAGATTTCTTTGTTTATTGGAGCCACACACTCTGAAAAATTGTCCTTTTATGTGACTGTCTGTACTTTTGCCCCATTGGTGTTGGGGTTACCCTGGTTAAGGGCCCACAATCCTCAATTTGACTGGGTCTCTGGGGAGATTCTTAGTTGGGGTACTGATTGTTTCAGGAGTTGCTTGAGCCTTCCAGTCAGGCTTTCGCAGCTAAGTTTGCCAGGATTGCCAGGATGTTATGCAGATTTTGCGGACGTGTTCTCCAAAAGAGTTGCAGAGGTACTACCTCCCCATCGCCCCTATGACTGTGCCATTGATTTGTTGCCGAATGCTAAGCTTCCCAAGAGCAGGTTGTACTCCCTGTCACATCCTGAGACTCAGGCTATGGCAGAGTACATTCAGGAGAACTTGGCTAAGGGATTTATCAGACCTTCACAGTCTCCAGTTGGGTCGGGGTTCTTCTTCGTGGGTAAAAAGGACGGTTCGTTGCGACCTTGCATCGACTTCAGGGAATTGAACCGTATCACGATTAAAAACTCATACCCACTGCCTCTCATTTCGGTCTTGTTTGACCAGCTTCGTACTGCCACCATTTTTTCTAAGATTGACCTACGCGGGGCGTACAATCTAATCCGAATAAGAGAGGGGGATGAATGGAAGACTGCCTTTAATACCCACTCAGGGCATTATGAATATTTGGTGATGCCTTTTGGGCTCTGTAATGCCCCGGCAGTCTTCCAGGACTTCATGAACGATGTGCTCAAGGAATATTTGGATAGATTCTTAGTTGTATACTTAGATGACATCCTAATCTTCTCCCATTCCCTGGAGGAACATCGGAAGCATGTACGCTTAGTCCTCCAGAAACTCAGAGACCACCGGCTTGGGGCGAAGCTGGAGAAGTGCGAATTTGAAGTTCAGCAAATCGCATTTCTAGGATATATTATCTCCCCAGAAGGTTTCCAAATGGAGGGTTCCAAGGTACAGGCAGTCCTGGATTGGGTGCAGCCCACTAGTTTGAAGGCGCTTCAGCGTTTTCTGGGCTTTGCGAATTTTTATAGACGATTTATCGCTGGATTTTCGTCTATAGTGGCGCCCTTGGTGGCACTCACTAAGAAAGGGGCGGATGTTGCTCACTGGTCTTGTGAGGCCAAAGCGGCTTTTGCCCGTCTCAAAAGGACATTTGTCTCGGCCAAGGTGCTGCGACACCCAGATCCAGAGCGTCCTTTTGTGGTGGAGGTGGATGCCTCTGAGATGGGTATTGGGGGAAGTGCTCTCTCAGATGGGGGTGTCTGATAATCGCCTTCATCCCTGTGCTTACTTTTCCCGTAAATTTTCGCCTGCCGAGATGAATTATGACGTGGGTAACCGGGAATTGTTGGCTATTAAGGATGCACTCGAGGAGTGGAGACACTGGCTTGAGGGGGCTAAGTTTGTGGTCTCAATTCTCACCGACCATAAGAATTTGGCATATTTAGAGTCAGCGAAGCACCTCAATGCCAGGCAGGCATGATGGGCTTTGTTTTTTGCTCGCTTTAATTTTTTGATAACATATCGCCCTGGGTCAAAAAACATCAAGGCTGATGCGCTCTCGCAGAGTTTTGCTCCAATCCAGGAGACCACCGAGGAGCCATTGCCCATTGTGTCCCCATCATGTATTAAAGTGGGCATTACCCAGGACCTCTTGTCATTAGTCCTTAGAGCACAGGAGCAGGCTCCTCCAGACCTTCCGGTAGGTCTTTTGTTTGTGCCTCCTAGGTTAAGACAGCGAGTGTTCCTGGAATTCCATGCCAAGAAGTCGGCAGGTCACCCGGGTATTGCCAGAACTCGGGAGTTGCTATCTAGGGCGGTGTGGTGGCCCTCGGTGGCTAGGGATGTGGATCAGTGGGTTCGGGCATGTGACATCTGTGCCCGAAATAAGACTCCTAGAGGGGTTCCTGTTGGCCCATTACATCCACTCTCTATTCCATCTAAGCCATGGACCCACATTTCAATGGATTTTGTGGTGGACTTGCCCAAATCCTCAGGGATGACAGCCATCTGGGTTGTCGTTGACAGGCTTTCGAAGATGGCGCACTTCGTTCCATTGGTTGGGCTGCCATCGGCCAGATGCCTCTCTGAATTATTTATGCTGCATGTTGTGCGCCTCCACGGGTTGCTACTTGATGTGGTCTCTGACCGCGGATCCCAGGTTGTGGCCAAATTCTGGAGGGCATTTTGTTCCGATCTCCAGATTTCTGTCAGCTTGTCGTCAGGCTACCATCCGCAGTCTAATGGGCAGACTGAAAGGGTGAACCAGTCCTTGGAGCAGTTCCTCAGGTGTTATGTCTCCAAGTGTCATACTGACTGGGTTGCTCATCTGTCCATGGCAGAGTTTGCCTATAACAACGCGGCTCACTCTGCTACAGGGATCTCTCCCTTCCTTTGTGTGTATGGGCATCATCCTAAGGCCAATTCTTTTGACCCCCTGGACTCCACGCCTGGTGGTTCCTCTGTGGTTTCGGTCCTTAGAGGTATTTGGAGGAAAGTGAAGAAAGCCCTTGTGTCTGTGTCATTAGTGACCAAAAGGGTTTTTGATAAGCGGAAAAGACCCTGCAACTTCAAATTAGGAGACTTCGTCTGGTTGTCTACCAAGAATTTGAAGTTGAGACAGCCATCTCATAAGTTAGGCCCCCGGTTCATCGGTCCTTATAAGATCACTAGGGTTATCAATCCGGTGGCATTTCAGTTAGATCTACCCCGTTCTTTGGGTATCAATAAAACATTTCATTGTTCCCTTTTAAAACGGGCGATTAGTAATCCTTCTTCCAGTGGAAGACCTTCCCCTCTTCTGATACGTGGCCAGAGGGAGTTTGTTGTTGAAAGGATTCTTGACTCCAAGATGGTTCGGGGTCGGCTGTCATTTTTGGTGCACTGGAAGGGGTATGGCCCGGAGGAGCGGTCGTGGGTGCGCAGTTGTGATCTTCATGCCCCCAGACTGTTACGCACTTTCTTCTCGCAGTTCCCCGATAAACCCGGTGGTAGGGGTTCTTTGACCCCTCGTCAGAGGGGGGGTACTGTTAGGATCTCCTGCTCTGTGCTGCCACGTCGTCATGGCAACCGGGAGACAAGTGCTAGCGGAGTAACCTGAGCGTAGCTGATACTCCGGTTCGGGTCTTTTGCTGTGCAGTGGTTACAGGCTCTGTGCACGGCAGGGGATCCGGTGCTGGTTTTTGTGCTCACAGTCTGTGAGGTCTGAGTAGGGCGCGGACAGCACCTGCTATATAAACCCTCTTCTCAGGTTAGGCAGATGCTGCTGAATCTTTGTTGGTTAGTCAGTTCCTGAAAGCTAGCTAGTACTGTGTAAACTTTGTAATTGTTTGTTGCTTACTGCAAATAGGCCTTGGGATTTGGTATTACACTCTGCCAATCCAGACCTAGCAGTAAGACTGGAGTCAGTCGTTTAAACTGCTGGGGTTCTTTTGCTACTCTGTGAACCTAGCAAGTTTGCGGCTGTATTCTCAGACTTGCCTGCCAAAATCCTTTCTCACTGTGCAAGGTGTTCAGGTGTCAGTTTAGTGGCAGTAAACTGAACCAGTGCACTGCAAGTGAGGACTAGGATTGTGGAGACTCTCCTTGTGTCTATTATTCCATCTCTGACCAAGGAGTTTACTGACACACCCGTTGGTAACCCTTTAGGGTTTTGCTGTTGCCCTTAGCAACAGCATTTTGGGTTCTCTACGTATTAAATCACAACATCTCGCTTCTTTCCATCTGAGCATTCCTAATACTAGGGAGACACCCAGTTTCTTAGCCTTTGGGCTTCTCTGTTCACTTTGTGTTTATTTTGTTACCCTATCACCTTCTGTGTATGTAATGTCATATTCCCCAGTCTGTCTGTGAGTTCATTTGTTTTGCATCCCTCTCCGTTCAGACACCAGTACATTCCTGCTGGCACTGGTGTGCATAACAGTTGCCTGCCTAGGAACGAGTTGGCGTTTGCGAGATGCTGCTACTGGTGCCGCCGCTGCTGTTCTTGCAGCGGGAGGCAATACATCTACCCAGTGGGCTGTCACAGTCATGTAGTCCTGAGTCTGCCCTGCTCCACTTGTCCACATGTCCGTGGTTAAGTGGACATTGGGTACAACTGCATTTTTTAGGACACTGGTGAGTCTTTTTCTGACGTCCGTGTACATTCTCGGTATCGCCTGCCTAGAGAAGTGGAACCTAGATGGTATTTGGTAACGGGGGCACACTACCTCAAGAAATTGTCTAGTTCCCTGTGAACTAACGGCGGATACCGGACGCACGTCTAACACCAACATAGTTGTCAAGGCCTCAGTTATCCGCTTTGCAACAGGATGACTGCTGTGATATTTCATCTTCCTCGCAAAGGACTGTTGGACAGTCAATTGCTTACTGGAAGTAGTACAAGTGGTCTTCCGACTTCCCCTCTGGGATGACGATCGACTCCCAGCAGCAACAACAGCAGCGCCAGCAGCAGTAGGCATTACACTCAAGGATGCATCGGAGGAATCCCAGGCAGGAGAGGACTCGTCAGACTTGCCAGTGACATGGCCTGCAGGACTATTGGCTTTCCTGGGTAAGGAGGAAATTGACACTGAGGGAGTTGGTGGTGTGGTTTGCGCGAGCTTGGTTACAAGAGGAAGGGATTTACTGGTCAGTGGACTGCTTCCCCTGTCGCCCAAAGTTTTTGAACTTGTCACTGACTTATTATGAATGCGCTGCAGGTGACGTATAAGGGAGGATGTTCCGAGGTGGTTAACGTCCTTACCCCTACTTATTACAGCTTGACAAAGGCAACACACGGCTTGACACCTGTTGTCCGCATTTCTGTTGAAATACTTCCACATTGAAGAGCTGATTTTTTTGGTATTTTCACAAGGCATGTGAATGGCCATATTCCTCCCACGGACAACAGGTGTCTCCCCGGGTGCCTGACTTAAACAAACCACCTCACCATCAGAATCCTCCTTGTCAATTTCCTCCCCAGCGCCAGCAACACCCATATCCTCATCCTGGTGTACTTCAACACTGACATCTTCAATTTCACTATCAGGAACTGGACTGCGGGTGCTCCTTTCAACATTTGCAGGGGGCGTGCAAATGGTGGAAGGCGCAAGCTCTTCCCGTCCAGTGTTGGGAAGGTCAGGCATCGCAACCGACACAATTGGACTCTCCTTTGGGATTTGTGATTTCGAAGAACGCACAGTTCTTTGCTGTGCTTTTGCCGCAAGTCTTTTCTTTTTTCTAGCGAGAGGATGAGTGCTTCCATCCTCATGTGAAGCTGAACCACTAGCCATGAACATAGGCCAGGGCCTCAGCCGTTCCTTGCCACTCCGTGTCGTAAATGGCATATTGGCAAGTTTACGCTTCTCCTCAGACACTTTTAATTTTGATTTTTGGGTCATTTTTTTACTGATCTTTTGTGTTTTGGATTTTAAATGCTCTGTACTATGACATTGGGCATCGGCCTTGGCAGACGACGTTGATAGCATTTCATCGTCTCGGCCATGACTAGTGGCAGCAGCTTCAGCACGAGGTGGAAGTGGATCTTGATCTTTCCCTATTTTTTTAACCTCCACATTTTTGTTCTCCATATTTTGCGCACAACTAAAAGCCACCAAAGGTATACAATGTAGATGGGTGGATAGTATAGTATTATATTACTTATGGACGACGAGTGACGACACAGAGGTAGGTACAGCCGTGGCCTACCGTACTGCTGCTTATATATATAATATACTGTATAACGGACCTGGTGGACACTGTCAGCAGACTGCTAAACTAGTATGAAGAAAAAAAAAACACCACAGGTATACAATGTACATGGATGGATAGTATAGTATTATATTACTTATGGACGACGAGTGACGACACAGAGGTAGGTACAGCCGTGGCCTACCGTACTGCTGCTTATATATATAATATACTGTATAACGGACCTGGTGGACACTGTCAGCAGACTGCTAAACTAGTATGAAGAAAAAAAACAACAACACAGGTATACAATGTAGATGGATGGGTAGTATAGTATTATATTACTTATGGACGACGAGTGCACTGACGACACAGAGGTAGGTACAGCCGTGGCCTACCGTACTGCTGCTTATATATATAATATACTGTATAACTGACCTGGTGGACACTGTCAGCAGACTGCTAAACTAGGATGAAGAAAAAAAAAACACCACAGGTATACAATGTAGATGGATGGATAGTATAGTATTATATTACTTATGGACGACGAGTGATGACACAGAGGTAGGTACAGCCGTGGCCTACCGTACTGCTGCTTATATATATAATATACTGTATAACGGACCTGGTGGACACTGTCAGCAGACTGCTAAACTAGTATGAAGAGAAAAAAAACAACACAGGTATACAATGTAGATGGATGGATAGTATAGTATTATATTACTTATGGACAACGAGTGCACTGACGACACAGAGGTAGGTACAGCCATGGCCTACCGTACTGCTGCTTATATATATAGTATACTGTATAACGGACCTGGTGGACACTGTCAGCAGACTGCTAAACTAGTATGAAGAGAAAAAAAACAACACAGGTATACAATGTAGATGGATGGATAGTATAGTATTACATTACTTATGGACAACGAGTGCACTGACGACACAGAGGTAGGTACAGCCATGGCCTACCGTACTGCTGCTTATATATATAATATACTGTATAACGGACCTGGTGGACACTGTCAGCAGACTGCTAAACTAGTATGAAAAAAAAAAAAAAACACCACAGGTATACAATGTAGATGGATGGATAGTATAGTATTATATTACTTATGGACGACGAGTGACGACACAGATGTAGGTACAGCCGTGGCCTACCGTACTGCTGCTTATATATATAATATACTGTATAACGGACCTGGTGGACACTGTCAGCAGACTGCTAAACTAGTATGAAGAAAAAAAAAAAACACCACAGGTATACAATGTAGATGGATGGATAGTATAGTATTATATTACTTATGGACGACGAGTGACGACACAGAGGTAGGTACAGCCATGGCCTACCGTACTGCTGCTTATATATATAATATACTGTATAACGGACCTGGTGGACACTGTCAGCAGACTGCTAAACTAGGATGAAGAAAAAAAAACACCACAGGTATACAATGTAGATGGATGGATAGTATAGTATTATATTACTTATGGACGACGAGTGATGACACAGAGGTAGGTACAGCCGTGGCCTACCGTACTGCTGCTTATATATATAATATACTGTATAACGGACCTGGTGGACACTGTCAGCAGACTGCTAAACTAGTATGAACAAAAAAAAACACAGGAGTGTTTTTCAGGCAGACAAACGTATACTGGACTGGTGGTCACTGTCAGCAAAACTATGCACTGTACTCCTGCTATAACTGCTCCCCAGTCCCCACAATTAGGCAGTGTGAGCAGAGCAGTGCACTCAGCACAGATATATCATGCAGCAGTGCAGCACACTGAGTGAGCACAGATATGGTGGTCGGAGCGTTTTTTTCAGGCAGAGAAACAAAGGATTAAACTCACTGGTGGTATAATCAAAACCCTGCACTGTACTCCCTAACAGCTGCTCCCCGTCCCCAATCCTCCCCACAATTATAACTAACTAAGTCACTCTGTGTTCTACTATAACGGAGAGGACGCCAGCCACGTCCTCTCCCTATCAATCTCAATGCACGTGTGAAAATGGCGGCGACGCGCGGCTCCTTATATAGAATCCGAGTCTCGCGAGAATCCGACAGCGGGATGATGACGTTCGGGCGGGCTCGGGTTAACCGAGCAAGGCGGGAGGATCCGAGTCGCTCGGACCCGTGTAAAAAAAAGGTGAAGTTCGGGCGGGTCGGATTCCGAGGATCCGAACCCGCTCATCACTACTTCTTAGCAACTTTTCATGCAACTTTTTCCATTACAATCATCTAATTCACAAAACATGCTTAATTTCTACACTGCAATTTACATTTCAGTGTGAACACAACCCACCCAAATCTAGATCTCTCTGAACATGTTACTTCTGCCCCACCTGCAGTGCGACATGGTTTTGCCCAATTGCCAACTTTTTTGGTTTGTTAACAAACCTGAAAACCCCCCTATATCTTGCACGTGCTGCTCCCTTTCTTTGGAATTCTCTACCTCTCCCCCTCAGACTCTCCACCTCTCTACAAAACTTCAAACATGGTCTCAAAATCCACTTTGTCACTAAACCCAGCTGTCTCTCATCCTAAGCCCCCTGTCCCACACTCACTTTCGACCCCATCTGTGTCACAACTATCTGTGTGCCCCTCTCCTGTAAAATGTAAGCTTTCACAAGCAGGGCCCTCTTCACTCATGTGCTTTTCCATCTCTGACTTAACCTATCTTCTTTTTAATATTCCCTTTGATTACACGAAATCCCCCTGATATTTATCTCAGTGTTGTCTGCTGAAGCAGCTATGTTTATATACCTTGTACTTGTCCTATATTGTCTTGAACTGTAAGCCACTGTTTTATTGTTTTGCCTATTTGTTTGTATACTCTGTAACTGGGCGCTACGGATCCCATGTGGCACCATGTAAATAAAGGATTATAATAATAATAATAATAATAATAATAATAATAATATCATGAGCGAGCATTATATTGCCAATATACTCACTAAAGGACTTACATCACAAGCACTGAGTATATTTCATGAGAAATGTGGTTTGAACTGTGATGATTAATGTTATTTTGTTATTGTTATTGCTTGGTGCTATTATTATGTCTTGTTATAGGAAGTTTTGAGAAAGTTTGGTAAAGTTTTCATCAGTTCACATATTTTTAATATTGCATGTTCAATTTAATAAGTATATATTTGCATACCACACAAGCGATTGATAATACTCAAGGCTGGATTAAAAACTAGACAAGCAGATTTTACCAAGAGGGTCTGGGGCGCTTGAATCAATGGTCGTAATGGCTGGAAATGGACTAGACATACGACTCATAAACACAAACGATAGAAAATACAAACATAGCGTAATACTGTCACATTGAATTGAGATGATATTATAACAATGTGGCTGGACTCGTATCCAAAGGTAGATATGGATCGCTTTGATATAAGAAATCAGGCCACTGCTGTAATGGATCCCTTTATCCTTGTTCCTAATTCTCCTAAGGGTCCAGGTTCTCCCTGATGCACTCACAATGGAAACATATGGGAATAAAGCTCCAAATAGTGTGATACCATTTATTAAATATAAATAGATGTAGGTAACAAATGGACTCTCACCCTCAAATAGATGTTTATAGGCACAGTAAGAATCACTTTGATAGAAACACAGGTCACTGCTGTAGTTGAACACCTTATCCTTATTCCTTATTCTCCTGAAAGTCAGGGTTCTCCCCGATGCATTCACAATGGATATATATGGAAAAAAGGCTCCAAATAGTGTAACACCATTTATTAAAATTTGATAAAAACACAAACATGGGCAGAAAATGGACTCTCACCATCCAATAGATGTTAATGGACAAAAAGGCAAGTTTTCAGAAGATAGCCAGGCGTCCCCAGGAATCGTCGCCAAACAAGCAGGTAAGTAGTTCCAATCACCGCCCAGTACCTCCACCAACGCGTTTTGATAACCTTCTGTTATCTTTTTCAAGGTGTAGGAGGTAACTGCATAGTGAGTGGTATTTATACCAAACAATAATGACAAATAAAAAGCCTAATACCAGACATAGACCAACTACTCCTCTATGGTCCCTATCCCTATCCATGAAAAAATGACAGACATCCGCTCCCCACGTGTCCATTTTTTGTTTTCCCATGCATCCAATAATCCAACAGCAGGTGTAGAGAGAAGTCTGTCTGATTAGTGTCTACATCCAGCGGAAGAAGGTCACATATGTCCCTATGTGTTGTTGGTGCAACCGCACATGCCCTCACTCAGACGTCGTATCACATCCGGCGGAAGCAGGTCGCCAATGTTCACGTCCTCGATGTGACACTCCAACGGTGGCTTGCGCCTGACTTCCAGTGGAAGAGGGTCATCCATCAAATCATCCTGCCGGACTGCTTCACCGGCGGTCGTCCCAAGTCCTTTGCGTTCCATCTCGCATTATGCGTGTCACAGCAGATGCGGAAGCTTTTGTAAACTGGAACAGTGTCTCGGGTATTTGTCAATTGTGTAATGTGTCCAGAAGCATCCCAATGAATAAAAGAAAACACAACACAATTAGCACACAAGATAAAACCTCAGTTACTAATAAAATGAGTTTAAAGGAACCATTTAGTTTCCAAGTCTTTATTAAGACCAGAGGGCTCTAAGGTTTTATAATTAAAAATACATTGCATTTCACTCCTAGCTAATTTCTTTTGGATATCTCCTCCCCTTTTATCAGGGTGGATTTTCTTTAATGCCATGAAGTTCTTAATATGTTTTACATTACAATCATGAACTTTCTTAAAATGTAACAATAAGCATGGGTATCGAGCCCTTTCTTGATATTCCGAAGGTGCTCGCCCATTCTCACTTTCAGTGCCCTACTGTATTGCCTAAAATACATAAGAGTCATAAGAATCCCCCGGGGAGACCGATTGTCTCCGGGGCTGATTCTTTGACGGCAAACCTTTCGAGCATGATCGATCACCATCTCCAACCCCTTGTTATGTGCAATCGTTCACATCTAAGGGATACTGGAGACATCTTGAATATATTGAACAAACTTAAATGGGAGAGTAATTATGTTTTGGTGACAGCGGAAGTTAACTCATTATACACTATAATTAATCATCAACAAGGTCTTAAAGCAGTGAAACAGACTTTAATAAAATCTGAATTATCTGTCAATCTTCAGGAATTCATAATGGAGGGGATTAATTTCATTCTTCAAAATAATTATTTTGTTTTTAGGGAGGAATTCTACCTCCAGAGGTGTGGGACGGCCATGGGCACCAGGTTCGCCCCCAGCTATGCGAACATTTTTATGGGCGCATGGGAGGACGAGTTCATATGGAAGAACTGTCCGTTTGGGGCGAACCTGGTGTACTGGCACAGATATATAGACGACGTCCTGTTTATTTGGAAAGGGGAAGTAGATACATTGGAGTCGTTTTGCACTTATCTTAATACTAATGAGCTGAACATTAAATTAATGTTTGATATTAGTGACAAGGAAGTTCACTTCCTTGATCTCACTATCTATGTGGAAGGCATGTGTTTGAAAACTGAAACATATGTTAAACCCACTGATTCCAGAGCCTATATTGATAGGTTGAGTTGTCACCATGACAATTGGCTCAGTACGATTCCTGGTAGCCAATTTAAAAGGCTTAAAAGGAATTGTACAGACCATCGTGTCTTCATTACTCAAGCCACAGAGATGGAAGAGTGTTTCGTTAAATGTGGATATGATGAAAGTGAAGTAAGGGAATCATTGGAAAAAGTTACCAGTCAAGAAAGATCTGATCTGATGATCAAGAAAAATAATAGGAGTAATGAAGGAAACAACAGATTTAAATGGGCCTTTACAACTGATTATTCTACTCAACATAATAAAGTAAGGGGTATATTAAAGAAACATTGGCCCATACTAAAAAGGGATCCAGTGATAGGAGTTGAGCTACCAGATAATCCGGTGTGTATATATAGGAGGGCCCGTAATCTTCAATCCAAACTAGTCCATATTTTTCATGAGAATTCATCTAGTGGCCCAAAAATTGTATCACAGGGATTTTACAGATGTGGACAATGTTTAGCCTGCAAGAACATCCCCAATACTTTCGGTAATAAAAAAGTACATGTGATGATTAATGATAAGAGGTGTTCCATCACTGATTTTATTACGTGTCACACAATGAGTGTCATATATTGTATTGAATGTAGCTGCAGTAAATTTTATATTGGTCGGACCAGTAGGGCACTGAAAGTGAGAATGGGCGAGCACCTTCGGAATATCAAGAAAGGGCTCGATACCCATGCTCTTTTGTTACATTTTAAGAAAGTTCATGATTGTAATGTAAAACATATTAAGAACTTCATGGCATTAAAGAAAATCCACCCTGATAAAAGGGGAGGAGATATCCAAAAGAAATTAGCTAGGCGTGAAATGCAATGTATTTTTAATTATAAAACCTTAGAGCCCTCTGGTCTTAATAAAGACTTGGAAACTAAATGGTTCCTTTAAACTCATTTTATTAGTAACTGAGGTTTTATCTTGTGTGCTAATTGTGTTGTGTTTTCTTTTATTCATTGGGATGCTTCTGGACACATTACACAATTGACAAATACCCGAGACACTGTTCCAGTTTACAAAAAGCTTCCGCATCTGCTGTGACACGCATAATGCGAGGTGGAACGCAAAGGACTTGGGACGACCGCCGGTAAAGCAGTCCGGCAGGATGATTTGATGGATGACCCTCTTCCGCCGGAAGTCAGGCGCAAACCACCGTTGGAGTGTCACGTCGAGGACGTGAACATTGACGACCTGCTTCCGCCGGATGTGATACGACGTCTGAGTGAGTGGCTTCCGCCGGAAGCGGGGCATGCGCGGTTGCACCAACAACACATAGGGACATATGTGACCTCCTTCCGCCGGAAGTAGACACTGATCAGACAGACTTCTCTCTACACCTGCTGTTGGATTATTGGACGCATGGGAAAACCAAAAATGGACACGTGGGGAGCGAATGTCTGTCATTTTTTCATGGATAGGGATAGGGACCATAGCGGAGTAGTTGGTCTATGTCTGGTATTAGGCTTTTTATTTGTCATTATTGTTTGGTATAAATACCACTCACTATGCAGTTACCTCCTACACCTTGAAAAAGATAACAGAAGGTTATCAAAACGCGTTGGGGAAGATACTGGGCGGTGATTGGAACTGCTTACCTGCTTGTTTGGCGACGATTCCTGGGGACGCCTGGCTATCTTCTGAAAACTTGCCTTTTTGTCCATTAACATCTATTGGATGGTGAGAGTCCATTTTCTGCCCATGTTTGTGTTTTATCAATTTTTAATAAATGGTGTTACACTATTTGGAGCCTTTTTTCCATATATATCCATTGTGAATGCATCGGGGAGAACCCTGACTTTCAGGAGAATAAGGAATAAGGATAAGGTGTTCAACTACAGCAGTGACCTGTGTTTCTATCAAAGTGATTCTTACTGTGCCTATAAACATCTATTTGATGGTGAGAGTCCATTTGTTACCTACATCTATTTATATTTAATAAATGGTATCACACTATTTGGAGCTTTATTCCCATATGTATCCATTGTGAGTGCATTGGGGAGAACCTGGACCCTTAGGAGAATTAGGAACAAGGATAAAGGGATCCATTACAGCAGTGGCCTGATTTCTTATATCAACGCGATCCATATCTACCTTTGGGTACAAGTCCAGCCACATTGTTTTAATATCATCTCAATTCAATGTGACAGTATTACGCTATGTTTGTATTTTCTATCATTTGTGTTTAAGAGTCGTATGTCTAGTCCATTTTCAGCCAGTATGACCATTGATTCAAGCGCCCCAAACCCTCTTGGTAAAATCTGCTTGTCTTGTTTGTCTAAAGTGTGGGTGACACTTTTCTACCTCTTGGGACAAGGGCAGCTGCAGGCGCACGGTTTACAATCACCAGTTTTTTAATTCCTTGGATTAAAAACTAGGCAACCTAAATATATGCCCAGTGGCAGCAAAGGTTAGTAAGCCGCTCTTTTGATACATACAGTAATGCATAGTTCAGTCATACTGATCTGCAGGAAATCAGCGTACCAAACTGAACAGTTTATCTTAAGAATGAATATTGTGCCACTACATTTTTCTCCATGATAGAATAAGCAAAGTTAGAGAATTTTGTATTATGTAGAGTGACTAGTGGATCTGACAGAAGTTAAATTGGCTAATGCAGACCATATATCGGCTTGGCGATTCCCTGATTCTCCGTCTTTATACCAGTGGACATCGATAATCTGCGATCCTTTGGGTACTCTAGCATGTTAAAAATCCCTGACTAGCTGGTCTTGAACATTTTTTGGTTGGAATCAGCAAATCAAGGATTTCCAACATTTTGGATTTTCCCAATTCCCCATCCCAGGCATCCGGAGAACAAGGAATTGCCACGATTGTCCCCTGATATATGTGCTCCTTAACATTGTATTGTACCCATTTGTGGGTAGCTATTGTATGACGTTTATATATTAAATGTTATTCTAACAAGAAAGGTAGTAGATCCATGAAACTTCCTTTAATTTGCATAACAGAGGATTTACAGATATTGATAGCTTTGAAATGCAAAATACTGTCTTAAGAATTGTAAGCCAAACAAAAATCATAATGGCTGCACATGGTAATGTGAAATGTGCCTTAAGAAACTGCTTAGATATTCCTTTCACAATAATCTTGTGATCACAGCAAAATTCGGCAACGTATTATTCCTTGATTAAATGACGGTAAACAATGCAAATGGCAAAAAAACAGCTTTTCAATTTTCCCAGAGGTCTTGTGCTAGACATTATCTCCGTGTAGCACTAAACTATGTATCAGAAAATTTTTGTTTGAATAGAATCCGTAATCGCTTTTTCTCTCTAACACGTCACTTCTCAATTGTAAACAGACATGACCCAGACTTCAGAGACGATAAGAGATTTGCTTTAGATAGGCCATTCGGTCCTCAGAGACAAGTCATTTTATCAAAGTGTTTTGCATATGTACATCTGTTTGAAAATTAACAGACTACCTTAGGTTGTTAAATCTTTAAGCCTGTTTAAATATTCAAATCTGGATTCTGTCTCTTTAGAGAGCATAAGAGAATTGTCAATGTAATGAACCAATATTGCTGGCTTATGACAATGCAGCTGTGAAAATAGACTTTAGTGAGAGGGAGCCAAAATGATACTTTGCCTGTTTTCTTTTGTATCAGACAGTAAGCAGGTTCTCTCCTGTAGAATAGTTTTGCGATGACTTTTCATTTTTATTCTTTATAATGGTATCGATTTATAACAAAACACTGCGGGGAACCAGTTTCCCAGGAAGGTTCAAAGGATTATTTTTTTTTTTAGCAAAGTTCATTTTAAAATAAATTCAGGAGAAAATGTATGCAGTTACCCAGATTTTTTCCCAATTAATTGCAAAAACTAAACGCGGCTTATTTAATAAGCTGCATACTAAAGAGAACTCCAGCCAATCACGCATCAGCTTTAATTTTTTTAGTACAATTTAAAAAAATGTAAGATGAAAGCTCATATCTGATTGCAAGCTATAGAATTGTTAAAATGGAATATCTATATTACAACCCATATAAATTTACACTCTTTCATATATTTGAAGCAATACAAAAAAACGAGTCTTATGGTAAGAACTTACCTTTGTTAAAACTCTTTCTGCGAGGTACACTGGGCTCCACAAGGATAGACATTGGGGTGTAGAGTAGGATCTTGATCCGAGGCACCAACAGGCTCAAAAGCTTTAACTGTTCCCAAGATGCATAGCGCCACCTCCTCTATAACCACGCCTCGCTGCACAGGAGCTTAGTTTTTAGTTAACCAGCCCAATGCAGTAGCAGGAAAAGAGACGAAAACAGTTAGTAGCCACAAACACCACATTCTCATGACACGAGAAGTGTCAGCGGCTAATGCCATACCAACCCAAAGAAGCTAAGTGCGTCAGGGTGGGCGCCTAGTGGAGCCCAGTGTACCTCGCAGAAAGAGTTTTAACAAAGGTAAATTCTTTCAATCTCTCACCATGTGGTGGCCCTGCGGTGGGCTAGCTTAAAATAAGCAGTTTGGGTCCAGAGCTGAAATAGCCCGCCACCACCGCATAGAGCATAAATCAGCACGTGAGTCCTTCCAGTAGTGTCACCGCTCCTTTGTCCATTAAGTCCTCTATCCAAATACAATGCGTTTCGGTCAAATAACTATGACCTTTTTCAAGTCTTGGATGGAGGATCTATACCTGGGCACTTATTTATACCCCTATAACAAATTAGCATCACTATCACCTGTGTTTCAGAACGCGCCGTTTCTTTCCGGCTCATAAAACCGGAAATGACGCGCTGTGCGTTCCAGCGCCGGCCGGAAGTACCGCGTCATGCATTCCATTGCTCTGCCGGAAGTACTCTCCCGGCTGCGGCGATCTTCTTTATACCATATATCCTTAGTGTATTCGTTACGATGGACTTGTATAACAGATAAGGTGTGCAACACATTGTCCCGATCCATATACCAGACTCTTTTGATTACTCCATCGTATCTTACATAGGCTGATCATTGTAGTGGAGGCCAATGATCAGCCTATGTAAGATACGATGGAGTAATCAAAAGAGTCTGGTATATGGATCGGGACAATGTGTTGCACACCTTATCTGTTATACAAGTCCATCGTAATGAATACACTAAGGATATATGGTATAAAGAAGATCGCCGCGGCCGGGAGAGCACTTCCGGCAGAGCAATGGAACGCATGAAGCGGTACTTCCGGCCGGCGCTGGAAAGCACAGCGCGTCATTTCCGGTCTTATGAGCCGGAAAGAAACGGCGCGTTCTGAAACACAGGTGATAGTGATGGTAATTTGTTATAGGGGTATAAATAAGTGCCCAGGTATAGATCCTCCATCCAAGACTTGAAAAAGGTCATAGTTATTTGACCGAAACGCATTGTATTTGGATAGAGGACTTAATGGACAAAGGAGCGGTGACACTACTGGAAGGACTCACGTGCTGATTTATGCTCTATGCGTTGGTGCCGGGCTATTTCAGCTCTGGACCCAAACTGCTTATTTTAAGCTAGCCCACCGCAGGGCCACCACATGGTAAGAGATTGATTGTTTACATATTGCACAGTCACCTTAAACCAGTCACTGCCTCCAGGTTAACTTTTGTTCTTAACTGTTTTTATTATTGTATGTTTTAACTGTATGTTTCATGTTGGTGAGTTTGCCCATGTGAATAAATGCACTTTATCCTGTGAATAAAACATACGGCTTTATTCTTTCATCCCTCAATAATCCAAGGGATTCATCTTACTGTTTGAGCGCCAATGCATGCTGCACCTTTTTCTAGCATTTGAACCTTTTGGGATTTATGTGTTTTTCCCTCCCGGTGTAGAAGCAAGGCCGCTCAGTCTGTTTTCATTGCGCACGTACTGTCGGTGTACACCCCTTTTGTGTCAAAAGGTAAGTTCTTACCATAAAACTCGTTTTCTGCTGCAGGGTACACTGGGCTCCACAAGGATAGACATTGGGGATGTCCTAAAGCAGTGCCTTATTGGAGGGGATGCACTGTAGCGGGCACAAGAACCCGGCATCCAAAGGAAGCATCCTGGGAAGCGGCAGTATCGAAGGCAGAGAACCTTAGGAATGTGTTCACTGAGGACCATGTAGCCGCCTTGCACAATTGCTCAAGGGTCGCACCACGGCGGGACGCCCAAGAAGGTCCAAACGACCGAGTAGAATGGGCCGTAATGTGAGCAGGAGCTGACAGACCAGCCCTCACATAAGCATGTGCAATCACCATTCTAATCCATCTGGCCAAAGTCTGCTTGTGAGCAGGCCATCCCCGTTTGTGAAACCCAAACAGAACAAAGAGAGAATCAGATTTCCTAATAGAAGCAGTTCTCTTCACATAAATACAGAGCGCCTGTACCACATCCAAAGACCGCTCTTTGGGAGACAGATCAGGAGAAACAAGTGCCGGAACCACAATCTCCTGATTAAGGTGGAACGAAGAAACCACCTTAGGCAAATATCCGGGACGAGTCCAAAGAACCGCCCGGTCACGGTGAAATATCAGATATGGGGAACTACAAGACAAGGCACCCAAATCCGACACTCTTCTAACTGAGGCAATAGCCAGCAGAAACACCACCTTAAGGGAAAGCCACTTAAGATCAGCTGAACTAGAGCCTTTAATCAGGTTTCGGACCGGTCCCCCTTCTCTCCCCAGTCTCTGCTTGCACACATTACGGTGATCCCTAAGGAGGGTAAGGACCCGGCCCAATGGTCCAGCTATAGACCCATTTCCCTGTTAAATGTAGATTTAAAGCTCTTCGCCAAATTAATGGCGAATCGCCTAAAACTCTTTCTTCCAACCCTAGTGCACTCGGACCAAGTGGGGTTTGTCCCGAGCCGTGAGGCTAGAGATAACACCACGAAGGTCCTGGATTTAATTTCTTACGCCTCAACCTGTAAATCTCCTTCTATTCTTCTCTCCACTGACGCGGAAAAAGCGTTTGATAGAGTTGATTGGGATTTTCTGTTGGGGGTAATGGAACACTTGGGCTTTGGCCGAGTAGGTCTCCAGAGACTTAGGGCCCTGTATTCTGGGCCCGCGGCTCGTGTCCGTATAAATGGGGAGCTGTCGGACCCATTCCAGATACGGAATGGCACTCGTCAGGGTTGTCCTTTGTCACCGCTTATCTTTGTGCTATGCATGGAAGCCCTGGCGAGGGCCATTCGTCAGAACGTGAACATCACGGGGCTGCAGGTGGGAAAGACGGAATATAAGCTCGCCTTGTTTGCGGACGATCTCCTCGCAGTGATATCCAACCCTCTGACCTCAGTACCCAATCTCCTTAAAGAGTTTAAGCGTTTTGGCACTCTCTCCAATTTCAAAATTAACTTGCAAAAGTCCACGGCATTAAATTTAACATTGGATCAGACGAGTCTCCAAGTTCTCCAATCCATTTCGCCCTTCGCATGGCACCCAACACAATTAAAATATTTAGGGGTGATCCTTCATAGGGATCTTTCTCAGATTTACCACTCAAATTTCCCCCCACTTTTATCCAAACTCCAATCTGACCTTACCAAATGGGGTGGGGAAAAAATTTAATGGATAGGTAGAATAGGAGTAGTTAAGATGGATTACACTATGTTTTGTGTCCTTTTATTTTTATAGTATCCACATATATGGAAGGTGTATCGTTATCCATTGCATTTAAAACTACTAGTGTGTAAGCAATTCTTATCAACGTCTCTAGAAGTGTCTAGTTGCGCCACTTTTTCTCACACTTTCTGTGTTTTGTGCTAAGATGAATATCTTACCCAGAATCCTGTACATGTTGCAAACATTGCCCATCGCTATCCCTCGAACATGGTTTACCTCCCTACAACGTAAGATTAGAGACTACGTTTGGGCGGGACGTAAGCCACGATTTAAGCATGACATTCTTTTTAGACGAAAATACCAAGGAGGTCTCGAACTTCCCCACTTTTTCTCATACTACCAAGCAGTACTCCTTACGAGAGTAATGGAGTGGAGCCGCGAGCTCCATAGGAAACAATGGGTAGATATCGAATTGGCCTCTCTTCCCTCCCTTAGCTCGGATTCCCCTTGGCTCTCTAAAGTCCCCCGGGTAATGCATCCACTGGTTGGCCCTATATTTCTGTGTTGGCGTCTTCTACGTACCCTTCCTCACGTTTCCGCGCCCCCTTCTCCACTTTTGCCATTGTTTGGGAATCCTGAGTTTCCCCCAGGATGCCACTCCTTGTCGTTTTGTTTATGGCGAGAAAGAGGCATCCTGAGAGTAGATCAGCTGCTGGACGCGTCTGGCATAATACCCTTCCCCGAATGCAGGCTAAATGGAATCTACCTAACAAAGAAATATGGAGGTATCTTCAAATTAAACATTACCTAATGACTTTTTGCTCTTCTGGGAGGGGTAAACGAGCTATGACTTTGTTCGAGCAGCTGTGTCTCTCCCAATCATATCCCAGACACACTCTATCTACGTTTTATAAATGGATAATAGACCACAGATTTTCTACCCAACCTAAGTATGCCAAGGATTGGGAACTAGATCTCGCGGGTTTAGTAACTACAGATGATTGGGAAGATATATATAATAATACTTTTTCCTTAACTACCAATGTTTTGGCCCTGGAGACTCACTACAAAGTACTCACAAGGTGGTATAGATGCCCAAATCTCCTTGCGAAAATCTACCCCGGAGTACCCAACACATGTTGGCGATGTGGGACAGCCGTGGGTACCCCCCTACATATATGGTGGGAATGCTCTCTTCTTCAACCATATTGGAACAAAGTGGTGGAGGCAACTAACATTATTCTTGGCGAAGATCTACCCTGTTGTCCTAGTTTTTGGCTATTAAATCTTACTCGTACACCCAGACATCGACTTAAGAAATCACTATTACGCCACATTTTAAGTGCCTCCAAGGCAATCATTCCAGTACACTGGAAATCTACAGTGATTCCTACTATGAAGGAGTGGAACGCCCGCCTAGATCATTATATGGCAATGGAGGACCTCATTGCATCTCTAGAAGTGGGAAACACATCCTTTAATGCCACTTGGAGCCCTTGGCTCGAATACAAAGAGACAATCCATTATAAATCTTCCCTTTGAGGATAAAACCTAATTTTCTCCTACATTTAAGTAGCCCCCTGCTATTGATGTGGCTGGGATCCATGAGTTGGGAGGAGAGAACCCCCCTTTTTTTTTTTTTGCTCTAAATCTTTTTCCTTGGGATACCCTTTCCCCTCCTCCCCTATCTAGGGAGTAACTTTACTCCTTTTCTCTGGGCTCTTTCTCTCTTGTTCTTTGTTTCTGGAGACACAATATGTTAGTCGTAATGCAGCATTCCCTTTACGGATCCTGTTAATGCTCACATCTCCGGGCTCTTTTTGATGTTGTATCTCGATTATGACTACTCGGTGTTTATATTTTTGAAATTATCAATAAAAATTAATTTGCAAAAAAAAAAGATCAGCTGAACTAAGAGGTTCAAACGGAGACTCTTGTAATGCCTCCAAAACCACCGACAGGTCCCAAGGAGCCACAGGCGGGACATAGGGAGGTTGGATACGCAACACACCCTGAGAAAAGTTATGCACATCAGGTAAGGTCGCAATTTTTCTCTGAAACCACACCGACAAGGCAGAAATTTGAACCTTGAGGGAGGCCAGACGCAGGCCTAAATCCAGGCCCTGCTGTAGAAAAGCCAAAAGTTTGGCTGTACTAAACTTGGAAGCGTCATAATGGTTAGATGCGCACCAAACAAAGTAGGAATGCCAGACCCGATGGTAAATCCGAGCAGAGTTCGGTTTACGGGCCCGCAACATAGTTTTAATGACCTCTTCAGAAAAACCCTTAGCTCTTAAGACGGAAGCTTCAAGAGCCACGCCATCAAAGACAGCTGGGCTAGGTCCTGGTAGACACAGGGGCCCTGAACGAGGAGGTCTGGGCATTGTGGAAGTAGAAGTGGACGCTCTGATGATAGGTCTTGCAGGTCTGAGACCAGTGCCGTCTGGGCCACGCCGGAGCTATGAGAAGCAGCATTCCTTTTTCTTGCTTGAACTTCCGAATTACCCTGGGCAGGAGTGACACCGGAGGGAACACGTACTGCAGCCGAAAACCTCCACGGCACTGCCAGCGCATCCACGAATGCTGCTTGAGGATCCCTTGTACTTGCTACGAAGACCGGAACCTTGTGATTGTGTCGAAACGCCATCAGATCCACATCTGGAAGACCCCCCTTTCCACGAGGAGTTGAAACACTTCGGGATGGAGGCCCCACTCGCCAGCATGCACGTCCTGACGACTGAGAAAGTCCGCTTCCCAATTTAGGACTCCCGGAATGAATATTGCCGATATTGCCGGTAGATGGCATTCTGCCCAACGTAGAATCCGTGAGGCTTCCTTCATTGCCAAACGGCTTCGAGTGCCGCCTTGATGATTTATGTAAGCCACTGTGGTGGCGTTGTCCGACTGTACTTGAACAGGACGGTTCTGTATCAAATGCTGGGCTAGGTTCAACGCATTGAAGACCGCCCGCAATTCCAGAATGTTGATCGAGAGGAGAGATTCCTCCTTGGTCCACCGACCCTGCAAGGAGTGCTGCTCCAGCACCGCACCCCAACCTCTTAGACTGGCATCTGTCATCAACAGGACGCAGTTGGATATCCAGAAGGGATGGCCTCTGCACAATTGTCGTCCAGGAGCCACCAGAGCAGCGACAGACGGACCTCCGGAGTCAAAGTGATCATGTGAGACCTGATCTGTTGAGGCAGGCTGTCCCACTTGGCTAGAATCAGCTTCTGGAGGGGGCGAGAATGGAATTGAGCATACTCCACCATGTCGAATGCTGACACCATGAGGCCTAGCACCTGCATTGCCAAATGTATCGACACTTGCGGATGAGAAAGGAAGCAACGAATCCTGTCCTGAAGTTTCAGGACTTTCTGCTGAGACAAGAACAACCTCTGGTTGTGAGTGTCCAACAGCGCTCCCAGATGCACCATGCTCTGAGCAGGGACCAGGGAGGATTTCTTCCAGTTGATGAGCCAGCCGTGGGCTTGTAGAAACCAGACCGTCATATCCAAATGACGCAGGAGAAGATCTGGGGAATTTGCCAGGATTAACAAGTCATCCAGATACGGCAGTATCCTGACCCCTTGACGGCACAGTACTACCTTCATCACCGCCATAACTTTGGTGAAGACTCACGGAGCCGTTGTTAAACCAAAAGGTAACGCCCGAAACTGGTAATGGAGGTTGCCAATAGCGAACCTCAGGTATTGTTGATGTGACACTGCTATAGGAATATGCAGGTAAGCATCCTGTATGTCCAGGGAGACCATGTAGTCCCCAGGTTCCAAGGCCAGAACTTTAGAGCGAAGGGTTTCCATACGGAACTTGGAAACCTTCACAAATTTGTTCAGTGCCTTGAGGTTGAGAATGGGCCGGGAGGACCCATTCGGTTTCGGGACTAGAAACAGCGGAGAATAGTACCCCCAGCCCCTCTGAGCAAGAGGCACCTGTACTACGACTCCTGTATCCAGGAGGGTCTGTACCACCGAATGCAGAGTGTTTGCCTTTGTCTGGTCCGACAGGACGTCTGTCCGGCAGATTCGATGAGGGGGTCGGTTTTTGAAGGCTATGGCATAACCTCGAGTGACGACTTCCCGTACCCAGGCATCTGAAGTGGTCTTCAACCATTCCTGGGTATACCCTAGAAGCCGGCCCCCCACCCTGGGATCCCCCAGGGGGAGGCCCGCCCCATCATGTGGCAGGCTTATCGGTCTTGGCTGCTGGCTGACGGGCAGCCCAGGCTCTTTTGGGCTTCGGCTTACCAGGTTTGGAAGTGCGGGGCTGCTTATGGTACGCCTGACCTTTTGCTTTACCTGAAGGACGAAAGGGGCGAAAGGATGTGCCTTTGGCCTTTGACACAGAAGGAGCTGTATTAGGCAGACAGGCAGTTTTGGCAGTAGCCAAGTCAGCCACTATCTTATTTGAGTCCTCCCCAAACAGAATATCCCCCTTGAAAGGGAGTACCTCCAGGGTTTTTCTAGAGTCCAGATCCACAGACCAGGATCTCAACCACAATATCCTGCGAGCCAGGACTGACGTAGTAGAGGCCTTGGCTGCTAGGAAACCCGGCATCAGAAGCCGCCTCTTTAATATAGCGAGAAGCTGTGACAATATATGACAAGTATTGTCTAGCATGGTCAGAGGAGATTTCAGCCTCTAACTCCAAGGCTAACGCTTCAATAGCCTCTGCCGCCCATGTAGCTGCAATAGTGGGCCTTTATGCAGCACCTGTGAGGGTGTAAATCGCTTTCAGACAACCCTCCACACGTTTATCCGTAGGCTCTTTTAGAGACGTGACGGTAGTGACAGGTAGAGCTGAGGAAACCACCATCCTAGCCACATGCGAGTCCACTGGAGGAGGCGTTTCCCAATTTTTAGACAGCTCTGGCGCGAGGGGATAGCGAGCCAGCATCTTCTTTTGAGGCACAAACTTCTTCCCTGGATTTCCCCAGGAATCCTGATGTATATCCACTAGGTGATCAGAATGAGGTAAAACTTGTTTAACCACCTTCTGACGCTTGAACCTATCTGGTTTCTTAGGAGGAACGGATGGCTCGGGATCATCCGTAATCTGTAGAATCAACTTAATAGCCTCCAAAAGATCAGGAACACCCACATGTGAACTATCCTCCCCATCAGCAGTATCTGTGTCAGAATCTGTGGGGTCAGTGTAAGCGTCATCTTCATCAGACGAGGTGTCAGTGACAGCAGTGAATTGTGAGGAGGTAAGAGCTGGCTTAAAGGACCCCTTGGTCTTAGGCGAGCGAGGGTCAGACTTTTTAGTAGTCAAGGACTGGTTCAATTTCTTCAATTGAGCAGACAAGTTATCTGCCCATGGCGGGTTAGCCGCGGGGACCACATACGGTTGAACCGGCATAGGAGGTCCCATAGGGAGCGTTAGTTTAGTAACTAGCGTATTCAGAAGTGTGGTGAAAGTAGCACACGGCGGGTCATTATGGACCCCCGTTGCCACAGTTCCACTGGGGGGGCAAGGAGCCCCCAGAACCAGAGCCAGCAGCTGCTATATTCTCCTCATAGGGATCTGTGGCGTCAGCAACACCAGTAGTGTGTTCAGCCCCAGAACCGTTACCCTCAGAAGCAGACATGATATAACTTGCACCCTTAAATTTGTCTATCAGATTAGTGATAGACAAAAAAGCATCTGAGACTCAGAATGATCCCACAGAGTTCCTCCTCTCAATAGGCCATCCTTCAGAACCTTTCAACAGTAACTCCTCCGGATTTCACATGTGAAAACAGAAAATCACCACCATAGTGTAAAACCGTAACATTTAAAATTGGCCAAGTTGTTAAAACTGCAAAATACAGGACTCCTACCAGATGGAATGGTCTACCCTACACCTTGATAAAGATACCTTTGCGTATTGAAACGCGTTGGTGAGGAGGGGCACTGCAAACGGAGGATCACTACCCAGGACGAAGGACTGTTTCCAGGGACGCCTGAGGTCGCTTCAGTAATCCTGTGATAAAGTCTACTTTTTATAGGGTAGACCATTCCATCTGGTAGGAGTCCTGTATTTTGCAGTTTTAACAACTTGCCCAATTTTAAGCTGTTTTTGTCTACTTGCTGTTAGTAGACCACCTTCAAGGGTGGGAGGCTAATTTTTATCTTTGTCTGTGAAAATAAATGTTACGGTTTTACACTATGGTGGTGATTTTCTGTTTTCACATGTGAAATCCGGAGGAGTTACTGTTGGAAGGTTCTGAAGGATGGCCTATTGAGAGGAGGAACTCTGTGGGATCATTCTGAGTCTCAGGTGCTTTTTTGTCTATCACTAATCTGATAGACAAATTTAAGGGTACGAGTTTCCTCATAAAGACTTATAAGAAATGTCATAAAGATATAACACTATTTTGTATTTTTGTTTTTTTTGAGGTTATACAAATCCTCTGAAAGACCATTGAAAGATTCATCAAATTAATAAGTATTCTCTGTGTGCGCTATTCTATGTGGAGGTTCTCTATCTTTGTTTGTGTATATCTGTGAAGTGTTGGTGGAACTTCATTTCCTTCACTAAGAAAAGCAGCCACGTGTGCGCAATTGTGACTTTCTATCCATATATTGTCTATGATATAACTTGCAATATCAGGTAACACAGTACAATTGTCAGCAGCACAATACCTCTTGCCCAAACCCCTGCGCAGTGTAGTCAGCACAAGCAGGGATACAGGAGAGATATGGTGACTAAAATCACAGAGAAAAATACGTATTAAAGTATATCTTGTGAATATCCTATATTACAGTATTATAAACCTGACGCACCAAGCCCCCTCAGGTTATAGAATATAGGGATAGCAAGTTGAGTGAGAGACACGAAATGAAAATCACCCAGCAAGCTAATGCACAAACATATAGTTACAGTTATACAATGCAGAGGTTATTACCAACAATAATACTGCACTGGACTAGCTTATATATATATATATATATATATATATATAGCTATGTAGTCGATAGCTATAACACTGCACAGTAAGAACTGGATGTATATCACAGGGTACTTGTACCAGAGAACCCTGACTAAATGCACTCTTTCTTAACTATCACTATCTAAATGACATGTAGAATACTTAAGTGTCTTGTAAAGTCACAGCGCTGACTACCAGGCGGCTTTACAAAGGAGGATTTGCCCAAGCAGTCCCAGGAACAGTGTAGCTGAGAGAAATGGTGCCCAAACACTGACAGGGAGTGAGGGAGAGACATATATGCAGCTCCAGGGCGGGAAGATTTACTGGAAATGGCGCCCTGGGGCTGGGGGAGGGGCTCCAGGTCTAAGCCTTATCCCCTCTGCTGGTAAAACTACCTGGTACTGCGGGCTACAAATAAAAAGGTTTAAAGAGAAAACCTGACCTGCACCCATGCCCTGGTGATCTAGTGGGATCGCCTGTACTGCCACAGTGTCCACCGCCAGCGCGCGCGGCCCGCTTCCCACCGGCCGCGCCGGATCGCGATACCCACTCACCACCTCCCGAAGTGCGGCCACGCGATCCCGGAGAGCCCCAGTCGTGTGTGCCTGACCAGAAGAAAACCGGAGCCTCCCGCTGTAGTTACCCAGCAACCAGGGCGCGGGAGTGTACAGCGCCGCTGGGGAGAGATGGAGCTGCAGCAGTGAATGTCTCCTGACATCTACATACTGCTGCAGCCCTTGAAGTCTTCACTTTTCTTCATAAAAAAGCTCTTCTTAGGGCTGCCTGGGGCAGCCCCTCTGTTACGTGCCTGCTATCTGCGGCACCAACTACAAAACTGAGCTCCTGTGCAGGGAGGCGGGGTTATAGAGGAGGCGGCGCTATGCATCTTGGGAACAGTTAAAGCCTTTGAGCTTGTTGGTGCCTCGGATCAAGATCCTACTCTACACCCCAATGTCTATCCTTGTGGAGCCCAGTGTACCCCGCAGCAGAAATAGTGATTTATTATGAATCAGCCACAATACATAAATGGCACCCAGTAAGGTGGACAGCAACCATGCCAACTGTTGAGAGTTTTACAATGTTGACATCTGAATGTCACCACGTGAAATGTCAACATGGATGCCAATGGTTAGGGTTAGGTGCCGATGGGAGAGTTAGGTTGTGTGTGTGTGTGGGGGGGGGGGGGGAAGTACTAGAATAACTAGGACACTAGGATAAGGGCTAGGCACATGGGAGAACTACGTACCGAAATACTGGTCAGATGCCTGCGCTGGAACTTACGTGAGGAATGGGACCTGCCACAGCTGCCGTCACAAGTCAAGACACCACCACAGCACCAGTGATTGTTTGCCAACAAGTCATCATGTCGACATATCCTCTCTGTAGACATGATGACATTATGTATGTCAACAGTTCAAATATGCCAACATTCTTATATCGACCATTCATACCCAACCCACATAAATCTACTGTAAAAATTGATCAGGCGTTTCATATAGGTTTGATTCGCTATAGGCAAACATGAAAGGTTTTTATGCCATGTTACGGTGATAACATAGATTTTATATCACTGCTTATCACAACAATATAAAATCTATAATTGACACAGCTTAACAATAATAAATAGCTAGAGCATCACAAGGCAGCCCCTCCACACTGGCCATAAGCCAGCTTTGGATCCAGATGCACATACGTGACCCAGCCTGTCCATTACCAGATACACAATGTTCCCTGTTCCACTTTCAACAAAAACAATTATGATAGCTAAATAAAATTTAAATATGATTAAAAAAAAATAATGATAATTTACTGTATCATTATTCATATTTAATAAATTGCTTTATTTAAACAATTTGCCAGTGACTGAGATAGTGCTAGTTTTTTTGGACGTACATGTACACTATAATACTTTCTGAATAGTCTTCCAATTGCTTTATTTTTTTCTCCCCCAGATTGCTCCATCAAAAGCTATCACTGGCAGGTAGGTTTTGATAGAAGCCCTATTTCCAATAATAACACTCTTTCATAAAATAGGCCCATAAAGGTGACAGCATAGAACAAAGGGAGTCATTCCGAGTTGATCGCACGTAGCAACTTTTTGCTGCTCATGCGATCGCTTGTGCAGCCCTGCTATGCAAAAAAAGTTTCCTGCAAAACAAGACCAGGGTCAGACTTACTTACCCTGTGTGACGGATCCAGCGACGAAGGTCCTGGGATTGACGTCAGACATCCGCCCTCCAAACGCTTGGACACACCTGCGTTTGGATCTCCACAACTTGGAAAACGGTGAGTAGGCGTCACGCTAGTGATCACTTTCTTCTTTGTTCTGGCCGCTGCCTGGCAACAGCCGTCGCCGGTCAACGACGCGCGTGCACAATGCGGATGCAATGCATGCGCAGTTCTGACCTGGTCGCACCGCAGCGAAGAACCGATTTGTCAGAATGACCCCCTAAGATCACACACTTAGGTGGGAATTCAATTGTTATAACACCCGGAGGGTGCAAGCTGAAATGTCAGCACCGGCAGCAGATTGCACCTGAATGGAACTACAATTGAATAGCACCATTGGGCGCCATCTGCTGGCTGCCGGCTGCCAGTGCAATTGAATTCTGCCCTTAGTATGCTATACCTCCCAGATTACCAGACTCAACAAATGCCCCATATTTCACATTGAGAAATTATATTAGTTTGTCAGTTAAGTTCTTTAGTATGTTTCTCAGTGGTTATCACAGGCTTTTATTCCTTGAACTTTCTTAGTTAGTGGTGTCCTTGTTGTTAGCACTTCAGTCATACACCCACCACCACACACTTACAAAAAATAAAGACCAAAGACAAAGCAATAAGTAGAAAAAAGTATAAGCAAATAAATGTGCAGATATGTCTAATCAACCCAGTCTAAGTGAAACGCGCCAGACACTTGCTCCGCAACCTTTTACATGGAGCTTCTTAGAAACATGCATGCAGAATAAACTGCATCACACATTGGCTAATCAACACATGCTTTCTCTTGAATCAATATATAAGAAGTACAGAGACACTAGGTAAAAAGTAAGTACCTCCTACAGCTGATTATAGAAAAGGTCACATACACACAATTTGTCCAAAACAATAATGGCTGCCCCACTACCCTAACAGTCTGCCCCATGAACACAGGTGCTCATTTCACCTTATGGAGGAAAAACTCTAGTCTTTACAAATGGTAGTTTATGAAATGCAGAAATACAGCACAGCAGTGCCAACCCATTTTTGAACCTGCAAGTTAGACAGTGAAAACAAGTATTTGATTAGTTCTATGGGGCTGCTTCAATGCCTGATTTACAAACTTTACCAGATCAGCCTCTGTAGCTAGTGCCATCTTCAGAAGGTGTTAGCCACTGTAGTCCATTGTCTACATGCCAAATATTTCTTTGTGAGATGGATTTTAGTATTCCTCCCCAGTGATATCCACTTGCTCATGTGCCGACAGATATAAGTGCATACACAGTACCAACATACAGTATGTGACCACTTTACTTCTTTCTGGGATGGGCTCCTTTCAGAGACCCTATGCCAGCAAGTCAGGAATGATACATTTGTACATATAAAGATACAGTACTATTAATGCATATTGGCCCTCATTCCGAGTTGATCGCTCGCAAGGCGATTTTAGCAGAGTTACACATGCTAAGCCGCCGCCTACTGGGAGTGAATCTTAGCTTCTTAAAATTGCGAACGAAGTAATCGCAATATTGCGATTACACACCTCGTAGCAGTTTCTGAGTAGCTTCAGACTTACTCGGCATCTGCGATCAGTTCAGTGCTTGTCGTTCCTGGTTTGACGTCACAAACACACCCAGCGTTCGCCCAGACACTCCCCCGTTTCTCCGGCCACTCCTGCGTTTTTTCCGGAAACGGTAGTGTTTTTATCCACACGCCCATAAAACGCCGTGTTTCCGCCCAGTAACACCCATTTCCTGTCAATCACACTACGATCGCCGGAGCGAAGAAAAAGCCATGAGTAAAAATACTATCTTCATTGTTAAATTACTTGGCGCAGTCGCAGTGCGAATATTGCGCATGCGTACTAAGCGGAATTTCACTGCGATGCGATGAAAATTACCGAGCGAACGACTCGGAATGAGGGCCATTGTGGCAATAAGGAATCTTTAATATCAGGGAAACTGCAAAAGTAAAAAAGGTGTGATATTTGAGGAAATTCTAAACAGGAGCTGCTCAATATATTCCCCACTAACCACATGTATAAATGCAGTGTTATGTTGGAGCATAACGGCACCCCCAAGGACAGTCACATGCTGCATGTCAGAAAACAACATTAATAACACACTGTGGTGTAAGAAATTAGAATGAAACTATAACCACTGGGTAATTCCATATATATATATATATAGTCAAAGTCAAATTGCATATTTCGATATTTAGAATACACTATGGCATTTGCTGATGGATGCATCTACGATGCATGCATCAAATACGCATTTGTTAATGGATATCATACTGTAACAAAATAGCAAACATTTCTTACATACACTCAAATGTGGAACATCCAGGAATACAAATCAGATAGCGTCTTAAACATATCAGATTGTTTTGTCCAAATAGGCATTGTGTCCATGGAAGATAGACCTTTGACTGAGTGAATGTGTAAATACCATTGTTTGCCCCAATTGTTAACACAAACAATTGAGGCTTGGTGAAGATCCCATTGATCCCGTGTTGCCATTGTCTCTAACAAACAAGATGCCAGATACCATACAATTGCTAAGGACATGCAGATTCTGGATTGTGTGCTCTAACTAGCATACCCCGGCACTTACCAGAATCTTGTGTGCATTTTAAGTGACCTAAGCCAGGTGACCATGAAGTTATACTCAATTCAATAAAATACAGACCAGAAATTGATACTTGAATTAATAGTGATATGTCATATGTATTATGTATTCTGGCTTTATGGTTTACACAGCACTGACCTGTCCCCTACACAATGAGTTATACACAGCCTTTACACAACTGGTCATATATATATATATATATATATATACATCCACCAGATCCGGCACTCCTATTGTCCCAGTGTAGAAACTTGCCAGGTGCCCTCCGTGACGGCCGTGTTGCAACGGCCCACAATATCCACACACCACTCGGCGGCACTCCGGACAAATAAAATGAAGACTACAAAGTCATCTTGGATTAAATCGACGTTTCAGTGCTCGGCGGCACTTTTATCAAGATTATCAGACAGCATAAGAAACCATTGTGTATACACCATATATATAGCATCAGTGAAACCACACATTGCACGTCAGGACCCACCCCACTACCAATCAATGTGGTGTCGGGCGTGGCGTGCAGGCAGCTGAATCAAGTTCACAATTACAAGAAATGCACATTATAAACATCACAGTGATCAAAAATGTATAAATCACAGAACTCACACATACATATGAAAAAACATCTAGATAAAAAAGGTGAAAAAATTAACATATTAAAAACCAACAACAAGCACTAGACTTCTTAGAACAAGTATTTCCTCATGTAGCTATATACAAAAGTAGCTACATATCCAACAGAACGGAATGCCTGTGCTAATAAACACTCCATAGTCTAAGACAATTCCTTACCTGGAGATAGCTTATAAAGTAACATGCTGTGTGTCCATCTATAATAATGTATTAAAGATGCAACAATCTTATTATCACAAGAAACAGTGTAACCCTAGTGATTCATTTAACCCTCGAGGGGAAAGTGTACCAAGCCTTTCAATCCACTGTGTCTCCCGCTGTAACAGCAGTTTTTTTCTATCACCTCCTCTACTAAGGACAGGAATATGATCGATCATTCTATATTTAATTGCTGTTAAGCTATGTTTAGCAGTAGCATAGTGGCGAGCTAAAGGCTGATCACTAGTGCCTTTGAGAATTGCGGCTTTAATCGGCGATCGGCGATTAAAGCCGCAATTCTCAAAGGCACTAGTGATCAGCCTTTAGCTCGCCACTATGCTACTGCTAAACATAGCTTAACAGCAATTAAATATAGAATGATCGATCATATTCCTGTCCTTAGTAGAGGAGGTGATAGAAAAAAACTGCTGTTACAGCGGGAGACACAGTGGATTGAAAGGCTTGGTACACTTTCCCCTCGAGGGTTAAATGAATCACTAGGGTTACACTGTTTCTTGTGATAATAAGATTGTTGCATCTTTAATACATTATTATAGATGGACACACAGCATGTTACTTTATAAGCTATCTCCAGGTAAGGAATTGTCTTAGACTATGGAGTGTTTATTAGCACAGGCATTCCGTTCTGTTGGATATGTAGCTACTTTTGTATATAGCTACATGAGGAAATACTTGTTCTAAGAAGTCTAGTGCTTGTTGTTGGTTTTTAATATGTTAATTTTTTCACCTTTTTTATCTAGATGTTTTTTCATATGTATGTGTGAGTTCTGTGATTTATACATTTTTGATCACTGTGATGTTTATAATGTGCATTTCTTGTAATTGTGAACTTGATTCAGCTGCCTGCACGCCACGCCCGACACCACATTGATTGGTAGTGGGGTGGGTCCTGACGTGCAATGTGTGGTTTCACTGATGCTATATATATGGTGTATACACAATGGTTTCTTATGCTGTCTGATAATCTTGATAAAAGTGCCGCCGAGCACTGAAACGTCGATTTAATCCAAGATGACTTTGTAGTCTTCATTTTATTTGTCCGGAGTGCCGCCGAGTGGTGTGTGGATATATATATATATATATATATATATATATGTGTAAATTGAAAAAGAGGGCACTCACCATTTTGTAAAAGTATCAGTAGGTCATTTATTACAGCATATTCAGGTCGACGTTTCGATCATATCCAAATGATCTTTGTCAAGACATCATTAGGTAATGCAAAAAGCAGGACACCAAGAGCAGCATATCCAGCAGGCTCCCATGCTGGAATATTTATACCATCAGCAATCAGACACTGAGACACTCACATACATCACTTCCTGTTAGGGAATCAGCAAGGAAGTGGGTATAACTAGCCATAACCACTAAAGGAATAGTATTGTTCTATATCAAGCAAAAGCCAATCTCAAACGTTATAATAAATGTTAGTATAACAGAACACAAACCGCAGAGATAATACCTAAATACATTGATTGAGTCAGACAGGAAGTCACCATGCATTCCAATTGTACTGGAACGCACTCAAAGAGCGGATGTGATGCACCACAAAAGCGGAAATGACATAATGTTACCAAAGCAACAGTGCACACCAGCCGCGCTGGCGGAGCTAGTAGCGGAGCTCACTTGTACCTGAAGTCGTCATGGTAACCAATACATAGTTACCGGGCCTTACAGAAATAATCAGCCAGACTGAATCATATACATATATAATCATCTAAAACGTATGGGTCTAAAGATAAATGGGGCATGTCCAGTAAATCAAAAGGATCAGACAGGAAGTCATCATGCATTCCACCAGTATTGAAATGCACTGCAGGAACGGAAGTGACACGCCTCAAATGGAGAAAAGTCATAGCGTTGCCAGGGAAACGGCGCACGCCAACAGTATTGGTAATACCGGGTGAACGGCTCACTAGTGCCCAAACGTCACCATGGTAACCAACTCCAATATATATAGTAAATAGGCATTAATGAGGCAATTGGATAAACTCAATCATATAAATCCCTGCGGTGTAACTCAGCAACCATAGATAAAGATATAACAATAGTATAGGGTGTGTCAAATGTCTCTGATTGTGATGGCGCCCAACGTTAACAATTTGGATAGCATTCTAATATATAGACATTGAGAGTTATCTTAAAAGAAAAGAAAATATAACTTTTAATAGATTCATCTAAAAAATGGTCACTATTAGTACACACGGTCGACAGTTACAGCATGACACCAAGAAAAGTCATCAGGTGCCAACCCGTTCGGTACGACCATATGCATAAGAGAGTGACCAGAGAAACAAATTATATATAATATAAGATACAATATACATATATACATAGAGGCTCTGCTGTGGAAAAAAATTCAATATAGAAAAATTCCATAAGGGTTCGCTTTGTTGAGTCCTTGCGGAGTAATGGTGTCCAGTTCAAAAATCCACCGTGATTCACGTTGTTTTAGCTTCATTTCCCTATCACCTCCACGAATGGATAGGGGGATATGTTCAATCAGCATACATTTGAGACTGGATACTGAATGTTTGAATTGTAGGTAATGTTTCGCTACCGGTTTATCCGTTTTATTTGTCTCAAGTGCCAAACGTATTGAATAACGATGGTTGGCCATACGTTCTCTGTAACACCACATCGTCAATCCAACATAGTAAAGCCCACAGGAACATATAATGATATCGATCACAAAGTCCGACATGCAAGACAACTTATGCTTAATGGGGATCCTTTTACCACTGTGTGGATGTGCAAAAGAGGATCCGCTGGTCATAGACCTACAAGTTGTACAATCAGGACAGCAAAAGCAACCTGTTTTTCTCATCGTCAACCATGTAGAGTTTTAGATGATTATATATGTATATATATATAAAGGTATTGTTCTATTAAATATCAAGCCATACATGTAGTACAGAGACGGAGCTGCATAAGGACACCGTGTGTGGGATCAAATTGTTCAGAATCACTTAAGTAATAATTTGGTGGTTGCGAGGATATTGTCACCTATTGCAGCAACAAGTTGTTAGCGATACCGGATTCATGTATATTCCTGTATGATACTGTGGTCGGTTTGAACTGGTTTTTAGGTGGGAGCCCAGAGGTAAACAACTGTAATCACATTACAAGATTAGGTACTGCCCAGTGTTCGAATTGACCAATAACACACAATGAATGAGAAACCTCCCTCTCCTGGACCAATAGCAGAAGACCCAGCACCAGATGTGTACCTTCTCCAATACACAGTATATAAGTACTTTCCCTTGCCCAGGAAACTCAGGTGCTGCTGATTCTAACTGGTGATGACTGTCCTTTGAGCGAAGGGTGATGTATACTGGATGTATCTATTTCTTATGTAATTGTAACACTGTAACCCTATCTTATATTTATATGTTATACTGAATAATATATTGTACTTATGTTATTTTGTATGCATACCTTTTTAATATCAAATACATTTATACATATCTGAGCGTTGGACCTCAGTAAACTATGTGTGCGACTACTTGCTTTCTCTTAAGGGACATAGTCCTGCGACACTATTATCGTATATGGTAATTAGACACAACTTGTATCTTCAGTATATAATAACACTGGTATTTAAATGTTTATTTAAAATAATAGAATTTCACTATATATACTGTATATATATATATATATATATATATATACCAACAAATATAAAACCACAGCACTCACCACCCCAGAAGCGGGGTGCAGTATCTGCACTCACCACTCATAGGGTGGGGTGCATGTAGCCCATGGCCACCTACTTAAAAATATACAGACAAAAAGTTCAGCACTCACCAAAGCAAGCTCGCTTATTTTCACATTGTGAGCTTGCTTTGGTGAGTGCTGAACTTTTTGTTTGTATATATATATATATATATATATATATATATATAGACGCCTCTTTCAAACAGCAGCGGCACTCATGGGATTTGTTATCAGAAAAAAATGTGGATTTCACATCAAAATCGAAGCCAACGTTTTGGGGCACACACGCCCCTTTGTCAAGGTGGGCGTACTCACCTTGACAAAGGGGCGTATGTGCCCCGAAACGTTGGCTTTGATTTTGATGTGAAATACACGTTTTTTCTGATAACGAATCCCATGAGTGCCGCTGCTGTTTGAAAGAGGCGTCTATACCAAATGTTCCAGAGGGCACCGGGGTATGGCTGTCATATGAGGGGTAGCGTGCCGGTCCATCCAACGAGTATATATATATATATATATATATATATATTTACAGTGGGGCAAAAAAGTATTTGGACAGCCACCGATTGTGCAAGTTGACCCACTTAAAAAGATGAGAGAGGTCTGTAATTTTCATCATAGGTACAAATCAACTGTGAGAGATAGAATCTAAAATAAAAACTAAGAAATCTCATTGTATGATTTTTAAACAATTTATTTGTATATTCTTGCAGAAAATAAATATTTGGACAATCAAAAAATGTAACTCAATACTTTGTAATATAACCTCGTTTGGCAATTACAGAGGTCAAACGTTTCCTGTAGTTCTTGACCAGGTTTGCACACACTGTAGCAGGTACTTTGGTCCACTCTTCCATGCAGATCTTCTCTAGATCTGTCATGTTTTGGGGCTGTCACCGGGCAACACGGACTTTCAACTCCCTCCACAGATTTTCTAATGGGTTGAGGTCTGGAGACTGGCTAGGCAACTCCAGGACCTTGAAATGCTTCTTACAGAGCCACTCCTTAGTTGCCCGGGCGGTGTGTTTGGGGTCATTGTCATGCTGGAAGACCCAGCCATGTTCCATCTTCAATGCTCTTATTGACTGAAGGAGATTTTTGCTCAAAATCTCACGATACATGGCCCCATTCATCCTCTCCTTAATACGGATCAGTCGTCCTGTCCCCTTTGCAGAAAAGCAGCCCCAAAGCATGATGTTTCCACCCCCATGATTCACAGTGGGTATGGTGTTCTTGGGATGCCATTCATCATTCTTCTCCCTCCAAACACGGCGAGTGGAGTTTTTACCAAAAAGTTTGATTTTGCTCTCATCTGACCACATTACATTTTCCCAATCCTCCTCTGAATCATCCAGATGGTCACTGGCAAACTTTAGACGGGCCTGGACATGTGCTGGCTTAAGCAGGGGGACCTTTTGGGCGCTGTAGGATTTCAATCCATGACGAAGTAGTGTGTTACTACTGACAACCTTTGTGACTTTGGTCCCAGCTTTCTTGAGGTCATTGACCATTGATAATGCTGATTATGATTACCTTATAACCTTCACAATAATGGGTAAGAGACACAGTACGCAATTGGCGTATGGGGTACCGTAAGGGTACGTATTTAGCGTAGCATACGCTAGGCCGTGATCGAGACGCACATGCGGCGCGCTCGCTCACAGCTTAATACGTGGTGTCGAGCACGCTATAGGCGAGCGACAACCGTAATGCTACGCTATCAGCGTAGCGGACGCTCGAGACCACGAGGAGATCACGAGCGGCGCTGACGCTCACAAGATGACAATCAGTAAACCTTGAATGTAACACACAGAAAGGATATTCTTATACTGTAAACCTCTTACTGAAACACTGTAGCGATATAACGCTGCTTAACCTTGTTAACACTAAAGCTGTTTGAGCGATCGAGACGCTCCTATTACTCTCTGCAATGTAATGAACACACGATACCGTGCTAAGGATCCAACACCTTTACTAACAAGCTTTTAGTTATATCGAAAAGAGGTAAAACAGTTACAAGTCATACACTACATACTAACATATAATTCTAACAGAATATCTAGACAGAAATATACAATAACGTTACAATCTTAAACTAAACAGAGAGAGAGAGAGAGAATGTGGCCAATACAAACAAAGAGCGAGATGATTACAGAGAATTACTTACACACAGACTGGGAACGATCGCAGCGCAGCCTGGTACCAGCCCCGAGTTTGTCAATATGAAAACCGTTTGTGGAGAGAGTGGGAGAGCTGTTCAGGCTGGCTGATCTTATATACACTGGGTACAGTATACTACAAAGGGACCTACAATCTCATTGTTCATTGGACACAGGAATGTCTCCTCGCATCATATCAAAAGGTCATAGGTTAGTTTGAACAGGTGGGCTGTGACTATTTTAAACAGCTCAGGTGGGTGGGAATCTCCGGATTCCAGCCGCATGGATAATGAACTGCAAATATAGAATATGTCCAGAAACTACTAATGGCCATAACTACATGCAGGAGCGTTTAATCTTTACCTAACCAACACCGGATTATTGCTATTAAAATACTCTTCAGTTAGGTACCAGACACAGCTGTTCAACCTTAATCAGATCCTTTGTACCACGTAAAGAGGGATTCCCAAGTCCGTGAACAAGTCACATTAACCAAACTTACAGTTATCATTAAGGGGAACATTATCTATAAAACAAGCTATTTGGTTCTATTATTAAACGATTGAGTCGCCCGCTAGACGCACACAAAGTCTACCGTAAATGCATATACCACGCGCTCGAGCGCATGGCCGAGGCGCCATCACGCGGCTGCGTATATCCACACACACGGGAGAGAATGTGCATGTGCAGCAGGCACGCGCATGAGGTGAATATATGGCAACGTGCAGCGTGATATTTTTCTGACTTTGACAGTCCACCCTTTGGCAGTCACCAATAACTGCCACTTCCTGAAAACAGTTCAAAAAGAGAAAAATATATGTCATGTAAAAATACATTTCTATGATTGGGTGAGGGAGAAGAGAAGAAGGTGGGAAAAAGGTATGACCTAGTGAGATAGTAGAAGCATGTATGTATGAGTCCATGTTTGAGGGGTCATGTATCATCGTGCCATACATGTTTTAAATCAAGCTTCGAGGTATTGCGAAGTATACATTTGAATTCCTTCTTATCCCGTGGTACGGGTCTGTGGATGGGCTGTCAAACTTTACCGAGCTCTTTTCGGCTTTTGGTTGCAACAAAATGGGGGAGCACATTTTAGTTGATGATACATGAATGGGGGGATATGTGAGTGCTGATATCTGTGCCTATATTCCCTATCGACTATGTGTGTCATTACCTGAAGGTTGTAGAGATGAAGATAAGAAGCAATTATGGTAAATGCAGTCGTAACCTATGTGAGTTTAATGTACATTTGTTGCTTGAGGTCTTGTCTTGTGTCTTGTCTCGATGTTGACTGTAGTCTCCCGATGCTTTTGCTATAATTGCTTGAGCAAAAAGCTTTCTCAATGTCCATAGACTTACAATCTTTGAAGTGTTGGGCTATCGTAAAATTTTAGAGTCACTAGGGAAAATGGGGGTCTATGGCATTGTCCATCAATGGTCTGTGTAAAAGGTTGTAAAATTCTTCTTCCAAGCGGATGTCTTTGTACCTTGGAGGAAAACAAAGGAGAAACGGGTGAAAGAAACAGACCGTGGAATCACATTTTCATCACAACATTGTCTCTATTGTTGGGTCATACATCAAATTAATCGTTGTTAATACAGTGTCCTCGCTTCTTAAACTCATCACTCGGGCATTACGTTTACACTTCGTTAAAACCCGAACGCATCTAAATATCAGACCGACCAATATGATGACACCCAGAATACCCAAAAGAAATTTCCCTACATCCATGATAATACCTTGGGCCCATTCTCCTAAACCAGAGAACCAATTTCGTGGGTTCAACCATGACACCCAACTGGTCAGCTCATTACCCACAGCAGCCAGGGTGAGATTGTGTTTCCTTCGGAACTCCCATTTTAATTGTAAAATGTCATCCATCTTTTGGTCTATGACCTCGGCTGGGTCCTCCGTGTTGTTTGTAATGTACGTGCAGCACTTGATTCCATATTGAGTTGCCAGGATAACACAATACCCGCCTGTCACAGCTGTGAGGTAATTGAGAATCATCCTATGCTGAACCAGTTCCGTTTTGTAGGCTTGTAACTCTTTCCCAGTGTACCTGAATGTGTCGTCATACATTTCGGTGATATTGTCTAATAAATTTGCAAGCGCCGATATATATTTATAATTTATCACCCCTCTAGCGGTACGAGTGATATCTAACGCGAGTAGGAATTGAATCCCGGTGGATTCATGGATCAGGTCAGAGGCTGAATGCTCTGTTCTTTCTATCAAGTGCCGTTTAACGATGTGCTCGTAATGAGTGTGAGTGTAAGGAGCTTGGGCACCATGGTGAATATCTTTCATTTTAGTGTGGGATACAGTCATTACCTCAGGCAGTACTTTTCCAATATAACATAACCCTTCTGAGTTTGGGGCAAGCCACTTATACGCCTTCCTCCCGCATATGAAATATGCATCATCGGGGAGAACATATGGGACGGAGTGTGACATAACCATATTACAAATTTTCCATGTGAACTCTCCTAGCCCTAATTCTTCCATCTGTTTAGTACACGTATCAGTTTGTACGATCTGTGCACAGTATCCTGGTGATACTTCTCCAACTCGCATGATCCTACTTCCTAAGGTGTACCTATACTGAAAGAATTTCCTATGGTCGGCTATCTGGCGTATAAGTTCTGTGTCTATGGGCAATCTGTCGGCTCTATGTGAGAATGTCATGGTTTGATTACTCCATGACACTTCCCAATTTCCCGGCTTTCGGGGATTGGAAATGTTAAAGCACACTAAGGACCTATCCACATGATATTGGTGGAGCTTCAAACTAGGAGGACTAGAGATATTAAACCTCTTGTCCACCGGCCTCCCACCACTTAGCTCAAGTACCTCTCCTACCGTTAAAGGGAATGGTACTAGTCCTGATTTGCTATGGCCTTGAGGTACTTGAGAGCATACCCAGCAGTCTGTCTGATTTAACACTTTACCCACTAAGGAGTGATAGTCACTCAATGGATGCCGATCCATGTGGACATTAAAACTGGACTGACATTTCTTTATGCACCCATCCTCAACTATATTGTCACAGTGTCTATGGATGCAGTTCTCTTCAGCTAACAATCCTTCACAATGTCTATAAATAACATGGCTGCTAGATCGTTTTCCGGTACTCGCCTTTGCTCGGTGATTGTGTTGCTATTAGAAATTTACGCCTCCGTCTCTGTCATCAGAAACCCATTCTGGATCCTTTCTCGACCTCACTGGTACTCTCACCGAAACAGACTGCTCTGGTCAACATCATGGTCAACAGGAAAATCCGGATCACAGTCTCTTGAGGCGAGTCCATCTTACAGGAGGAGAAAGAGAAATTTGTAATGGGGGTACAAAAAAAAAAACAGTTTGAGGGGGGAGAGAAACTTGTTACGATAATTAGTTCTCTAGTCTTGTTGTTCTTCTTATTCTGTTGTCATCTCAAAGGTGCTGTCTCTCAGTCTTCCAAACGAACACTCCGGTGATACAATATTCCTTCCAAATCAGCGATCTCTCTGTAAGGAGCAAAAATCTTGCATTACCATTTGTCTAACTGATGTGTGACCTACCATCTTTAAAGCATGAGAACATGAGAAAGAAGAAAAAAAAAAAAAAAAGAGAGAGAGAGCAATTCATATATATATATATGTTACATAAACCAACAATAAACAACAAAACATTGTCAGATCTTCCGTTCACCATCAGGCTGTCACATCTACATATCCAATGGTTTCTTTGCATAGTCTCTCCCACCAGCATTTCCATACTCCACCCTTTGTATCTGGCCAGGATACATCGATGCTGGTAGGTCATACTGGGGTTTGGTAAACTTCTGAAAAGGTCAGGTAGTCAGGTGATGTTAGAGCTGTTGTGGTGAACGTCAGAGATGGGGAAAAAGAAACATTTTACAGATACATTACAATTTTTACCCGGTCATTCCTGTGTCTTCAAGGAATGACCTCCCAATTTGTTAACTGTTACCTCAGGCTTACTATCAGTCCTAATGATCAACTTTCCTAATCATAAATTATATGTGTGGACCAAAATTTGACATGTGTGATACCTGATTATACTTCCGAGTGTCATAACTCTGCTCGTGTTCTTGTCTAGGGGGTCTGACTTTATGTGGGCTGTTACAGTTGCTGGCATAATGCCCTTCTCTTTTACAAAGATAACAAACCCTTGGCTTCCTCCATGTGCCAGTGGCCTGGGGTTTCGGTCGATTTGATGCCTTCTCTAGTGCTTGGATGCTCATCACCATCAACCGCTCTCCCTGTGCTTCCCTGGTTCTTTGGATATTACGGTCATGCTCGATAGCGGACTCTCTTAATGCAGCCACCGAGATACCTCTCCAGTGAGGTAGAGAGGTTTGTACCCTGATTCTTAGTGTGTCTTTTAAGCCGTCCATTAATACGGACACAGCTACTTCTCTATGATTCACATTTATCGAAATATCTTCTATGCCTGTATACTTAGCCATTTCCTGTAGTGCCCGATGAAAATAATCAGCAGCTGTTTCTCCCTCTTTTTGTTTGATGGTAAAAATGTTATTCCATTTGGCAACAGCTGGAAAATACTCTTTTAACTGTAAATTTATTCTCTTTACATTATCTTGGTTGTACACATCCGTAAGGGGTACATCTTCATCTAATTTACAGTCAGCGATAAATTTCACTGAGTCGACATTGGGGGGTAAACATGTCCTCAGCAATACCCGCCAATCTTTATTATTGGGCTCCACAGTATTTCCTAGCTCTCTAATGTACTTTTGGCTTGCAACTAGATCTTTCCTAGGATCAGGGAATTCAGACACCATTGATCTTAATTCCGTTCGGGAAAAGGGGCAGTGCATGGCGATGTTTCTGACAGGAGTGGCTCCTGAAGTGTCAGTTTTCCCATTTGGCACTGCAATTACCCTGACAGGATTAAGTCCAATAACGTCATTCTGAGTTGGTTCTACAATATGAGGTACATTTGTTTGTGCGTGATATATAACACCATACGTACCTGTGGACACGACCTCACCTGACCCTCCGTTAGGGGGTTTGATTACTGCCTTTACCGAATTGGTCGCGTCCACCTGGATGTCTTGTGTGATGGCTGCTGGAAAAGGTGCCGACATCGTGCTGGGCTCACTTTCTCGTTTGTAATCCTGAGGGAAGTTTAACATGGGGTGCAACTTGCATGGGTTAATAGTTGTACATTTAATAGTATTACAATTATTCTTGTTACATTTATTACAAGTATCCTTATCATCTATAATACAGTTGCTAAGTGCATTTTTATCATTCACCAGTGTGCCATTCTCTGTAACCACCTTCTCTCTCGCTGCCATATTTTTGTTACCACAGTGAGAGTCAGCTGTGTAAGCTAATCCTCCTTGTATTTCACTTTCCCATTGCCATAACTGTAAACAATCATAATGTCTGATTCGTTGCTTCCCGGATTTTATGAGACAGATCCTTTGCCTTAAACTATGCAATACCTCTGAGTCAAAACTACCTATCCCAGGAAATGGTGCTTTATCCCCCACAGTCATTCGTGTCCATTCGTCACAAAAGGTCTCAGTGTGGGGACCATACTTCCCCCACATTACTAGACTTCACCAAGATTTCACCAAGATTTCACCAAGACTTCACCAAGATTTCACCAAGATTTCACCAAGATTTCACCAAGATGAGTTCAATACACTCATACCGTTTTCAACCCACTATCATTCTATAGTTTTCTGATCAGAAAAATCATTTCCTGTAATCTGATAGCTCTCCCCAGAGGCATTACAGTAAAGTAAGGTATTTAAACTAAATTTTGGAAACTGAAATCAATTTGTGCTATTATCGCGTTGCCTCCTTTTCGCCTATTTAAAATACTACTATCGTGTGATTTGTATTATGTGGGCATACCCAGACGCTCCGTTGCATAATATACGCTCCGTGCGTCGACCCTTGCGTCGCGTACACTCGTTCTGCCCCTTTGTTAGAGACACGTGTACACAGGCCAGACACGTCCGCAGTAACACAAATAACACGTGTCTATCAATGCAAATGATATTTAGCTATAATCATTTACCGAACACCACACAGATTCCACTGTATCAACCTTTAACTAGGCCAGGCTGTGTGCGTGTTTTTTTTTTTTTTTATAATTACTCCTTTAAGTATTAATTTTAACTTTTAACTACCAATAGCAACAAATCTTTCTCAGCACGTTATCAATTGTGAAATGGCAAACAGGAAGGTGATATGTGAAAATACACAAATGAAAAGAGATACAGTTGTGTGTGTGCGTGCGTGTGTACGCAAAACAGAAATAAACAGTTTTAAAAAAACAATAGCGTATTGTTCTTACCTCCGGTTCCGGATCCCACCAACACTCCTTCAATCTAGCGAAACAGACGCTTATCCAGTCAGTATTCCTGTATCCCGATACGAAGGGATACTGCCTTCCCGCCCCTTGCTGACGGATAACGTTTGTTTTCGCTAGTGCGGATACGTGGAGGACGGACGAGCTCCCAATTGATAATGCTGATTATGATTACCTTATAACCTTCACAATAATGGGTAAGAGACACAGTACGCAATTGGCGTATGGGGTACCGTAAGGGTACGTATTTAGCGTAGCATACGCTAGGCCGTGATCGAGACGCACATGCGGCACGCTCGCTCACAGCTTAATGCGTGGTGTCGAGCACGCTATAGGCGAGCGACAACCGTAATGCTACGCTATCAGCGTAGCGGACGCTCGAGACCACGAGGAGATCATGAGCGGCGCTGACGCTCACAAGATGACAATCAGTAAACCTTGAATGTAACACACAGAAAGGATATTCTTATACTGTAAACCTCTTACTGAAACACTGTAGCGATATAACGCTGCTTAACCTTGTTAACACTAAAGCTGTTTGAGCGATCGAGACGCTCCTATTACTCTCTGCAATGTAATGAACACACGATACCGTGCTAAGGATCCAACACCTTTACTAACAAGCTTTTAGTTATATCGAAAAGAGGTAAAACAGTTACAAGTCATACACTACATACTAACATATAATTCTAACAGAATATCTAGACAGAAATATACAATAACGTTACAATCTTAAACTAAACAGAGAGAGAGAGAGAATGTGGCCAATACAAACAAAGAGCGAGATGATTACAGAGAATTACTTACACACAGACTGGGAACGATCGCAGCGCAGCCTGGTACCAGCCCCGAGTTTGTCAATATGAAAACCGTTTGTGGAGAGAGTGGGAGAGCTGTTCAGGCTGGCTGATCTTATATACACTGGGTACAGTATACTACAAAGGGACCTACAATCTCATTGTTCATTGGACACAGGAATGTCTCCTCGCATCATATCAAAAGGTCATAGGTTAGTTTGAACAGGTGGGCTGTGACTATTTTAAACAGCTCAGGTGGGTGGGAATCTCCGGATTCCCGCCGCATGGATAATGAACTGCAAATATAGAATATGTCCAGAAACTACTAATGGCCATAACTACACGCAGGAGCGTTTAATCTTTAACTTACCAACACCGGATTATTGCTATTAAAATACTCTTCAGTTAGGTACCAGACACAGCTGTTCAACCTTAATCAGACCCTTTGTACCACGTAAAGAGGGATTCCCAAGTCCGTGAACAAGTCACATTAACCAAACTTACAGTTATCATTAAGGGGAACATTATCTATAAAACGAGCTATTTGGTTCTATTATTAAACGATTGAGTCGCCCGCTAGACGCACACAAAGTCTACCGTAAATGCACATACCACGCGCTCGAGCGCATGGCCGAGGCGCCATCACGCGGCTGCGTATATCCACACGCACGGGAGAGAATGTGCACGTGCAGCAGGCACGCGCATGAGGTGAATATATGGCAACGTGCAGCGTGATATTTTTCTGACTTTGACACCAGGTCCCCCCGTGTAGTTCTGGGCTGATTCTTCACCGTTCTCAAGATCATTGATACCCCATGAGGTGAGATCTTGCATGGAGCCCCAAGTCGAGGGAGATTTTCAGTGATCTTGTATTTCTTCCATTTTTTAATAATTGTACCAACAGTTGATCTCTTCTCACCAAGCTGCTTGCCTATTGTCGAGTAGCTCATCCCAGCCTTGTGCAGCCCTACAATTTTGTCCCTGGTGTCCTTAGACAGCTCTCTCGTCATGGCCATGGTGGAGAGGTAGCAGTCTGACCGTTTGAGGTTGTTGACAGGTGTCTTTTATACAGATAACCAGTTCAAACAGGTGCCATTAATACAGGTAATGAGTGGAGGATAGAAGAGCTTCTTAAAGAAGAAGTAACAGGTCTGTGAGAGCCAGAAATCTTGCTACTTGGTAGGTTTCCAAATATTTATTTTCCACAAGAATATACAAGTACATTGTTTAAAAATCATACAATGTGATTTCCTGTTTTGGATTCTGTCTTTCACAGTTGAATTGCACCTATGATGAAAATTACAGACCTCTCTCATCTTTTTAAGTGGGTCAACTTGCACAATCGGTGGCTGTCCAAATACTTTTTTGCCCCACTGTGTATGTATATATATATATATATATATATATATATATACATACACACACACACACACACACACACACACAGTATATATATATATATATATATATGTACACACTGCATATAAAGTAAACATACAAAAACTGTATACCACAGCACGTGCATTACGTGGAGTTTTGTTTTACATATTTCAATAGATGTCTTAAGACTTCTACTTGTGTCTTTCGTCAATTAATGGAAAAACGGGAAATATAATAGTGTAATAAGTTCATACAATTATCCAATGTACTTAGTCAGTATGCAGAAAAAGTGATCAATTCTTTTAATTCCACCATTGGGTCTTGGATAGTTTAATGGAGTAACCCATCAGAAAATGCACTTATTTCAGTTAAGTTAAAACAACATATCATATTTGTGGATCAACTTCCAAGTATTCGACTTTCCATCAGATGGTATCTAAGTGGTGATGATGACCCAAAAATGAAAGACGTTCCATCATTTTAGTTCAGTTACATCAATGCAATCCTAAATAGCCAAATACATCTTTTATCAGCTTCAGATGGAATTTATTTGAACATATAACACACATGTAAAATGAAGACGGTACAGCCTGGGCACATCATAACAAATGGTCAGCTCTCAGAATGAACGTTGGATTGTATCAGCTACAAAATGAAACATCACCCCCACCAATGCATTTCAATCTGTAAAGGTCTTTTCAAGCAAGTACTTTCAAGATCCAGAAAAGACCTTTGAAAAAAATACAGTGAAAAAGATCCTTTATGAATTGAAGTGCATTGCTGGGGAGCAGTGTTTCATTTAGCAGCTGATGCAATCCAACCATAAAAGGATTAAGCACTTACTGTAGGTCATTTGAACACTGTATGAATTTAATACACTTCTGCATTTTCCCAGCTTTTCCATTAATTGAGGTACTATCAACATTTGGAGAAAGGCTCAGGGAAAAGTTTGAAAGAAATGACATACCACATATGGAATGTGTTACGGTATATTTGCATTGTATATGTACATCAGCGCCAGTATAGAATTTGCTACTGGTTTTATTTACATAGTATTTTTTTGGTGACATTATTTGTTTTAATAAACTGTTGTACTTTGATACTTATTTAGTACTTCTAATAGTATAAAACCCTATTGTGCCTCTTTTTATAGGGGAAGGAGTAGCAGCTATAGTGTCTGACTGGAATATTCTTTACTTGGTTATGTTTTAGTTGACTATTTTACTGGATTACAAATAAACACACAACACACATTTCTCAGTTAGATGCAATTTGGGACTGTCTTGTTCCTCAATAACTTTATGTGGAAGCATTCATGTACATTAATGCATCTTATATCTGCTTACTGATGAACCAGAGGTATCTTTTTGAATAGTTTTTTTATTATTTTATTTATGTTTAATGATATTTTAAGTTATTAAGTATCATTAAAAGTTAATTGCTGCTCACTGATTTTAGTTCATGGCCCTACCCCATAAAAGGAGCATTTTACGCTTAATGCCATTGGACACAGACATTTCAGGAAAGAGGGAGTCTCACAGTGAGTTGCAAATTAAAAGTGCAGCATCACAAAAGAAACAGGTAAATCATTAAAATAATATTTTATAATGTGGTGTTTATAATAATAATAATAATAATAATAATAATAATAGATGTAAAAATAGCATGCACTTTCCATGCCTCAAGGGGTTTTGATGATAAATGAGTAACAATTATTATTATTATTATTATTATTATTATTATTATTATTTTAAAATAAACATTTTTCTGAAATATTTTTGTAATGTGGTGATTGATAAACTATTTTTGGCTATTACTGACTATTGGTTGGACACCACTGTTCTAAAATATTATAGTTTCCAAACTGTAGAATAAAATGGCAGGAATAAAAACAACATTTGTTTCCCTCAAAAAGAAATACAGGGAAAATCGTAAAGCCACCTTATATGCCATAATTTAGAGGTCAAAGACTATATGTCGAATAAAAAATATTGTTAGCTTGTGAGATCTTTTTCCTCCATACTGTATACGTCGGCTTTTAAAAAATGTCAAATGAGAACAACAACGGTGAAATGAAAGTTTGATAAAAGGTTGTATTGCATTGAGAGAACTTTTTTGTTACCGGTACAAAGAGATGCTCGCTAAAATTAGTGATGTCTTTTACATGCTACAAATTTGGTAAAGACAATGGCCCTCATTCCGAGTTGATCGGTCGCAAGGCGAATTTAGCAGAGTTACACACGCTAAGCCGCCGCCTACTGGGAGTGAATCTTAGCTTCTTAAAATTGCGACCGATGTATTCGCAATATTGCGATTACTAACTACTTAGCAGTTTCAGAGTAGCTCCAGACTTACTCTGCCTGTGCGATCAGTTCAGTGCTTGTCGTTCCTGGTTGACGTCACAAACACACCCAGCGTTCGGCCAGGCACTCCCACCGTTTCTCCGGCCACTCCTGCGTTTTTTCCGGAAACGGTAGCGTTTTCAGCCACACGCCCCTGAAACGCCGTGTTTCCGCCCAGTAACACCCATTTCCTGTCAATCACATTACGATCGCCGGAGCGAAGAAAAAACCGTGAGTAAAATTACTTTCTACATAGCAAAGTTACTTGGCGCAGTCGCAGTGCGAACATTGCGCATGCGTACTAAGCGGATTTTCATTGCGATGCGAGGAAAAATACCGAGCGAACAACTCGGAATGAGGGCCCATGTCACAATTTGGATAAACATTATGCTCAGCTACGCAATCTGAAAAAGTTTATAAGAGAAATGTAAATAATAATAATAATAATAATAATAATCATAGGTACATAAATTGCATTTATTGTTTGCGGATACCAATTTTGTTATTGTTTTACCAAGAAGAAATGTATTAAGTGTCTTGTTTTTTAATTATACCAAATAATATAGAGTTGTCAACCAATTATAGAGAAAAAGCATTAAGCAATACAATGACAAACGTTTACAAATCTGATTGACAGAAGTTTTGAAAGATACTGTAACTTTCACAGTTTCCCACTTTAACAACTTTCACAAGAACATTACTTTTTATACCCTCATCATTTAATATGCTTGTGAATGCAATCCATTTACTTTCAATCACTTTAATCCAATAAATAATAAAAAGACTTTCCAGGATTAAATGTGAGAAAAGAATGCATACATTTTTTGACCTCCTTAGATTTGAAAATCGATTCCTGTACTTTATAAAGAAGAGAATTCACTTCAGACTTTTCCTTCCCAATTTAATTATATGTCTTATTCTTTTGGCTCAATTTCCATACAGAATATCACATTTTCAAAAACCATTTTCAGGCTACGTTTATTTTTATTTTCTTTAACATTATCATTTGGGGGTTTTTAAAACCTCCGGAAAAAGCCCAGTTTACACTGAAAAAATGTGTTTAGCAACATTATTTTTTCTTAGAAATATTGTGCTACTGCTTTCACAATTGTAGAATATTCACCATTGTATAGTATTTTACCTTTTTATTCATCTCTGAATGTGGACTATTAATAACAGCCAATTTAGGTTCTAAAGGGGTGGTATTTAGTATGCTGGCTGTTGGTATCCTGGCGCTCAGTATACCGGCGCCGGAATCCCGACACCCGGCATACTGACAACTATTCTCCCTCTTGGGGGTCCACGACCCCCCTGGAGGGAGTATAAATAGCGTGGCGCGTGTAGCGCGCCACCGTGCCTGCAGCATGGCGAGCGCAGCAAGCCCGCAAGGGGCTCATTTGCGCTCACCTAGCTGCCGGCATGCTGGCGGTCGGGATCCCGGTGCATGTATCCTGGGTGGGATCCCAACCGCCGGACACTAATACTTCACCTTCTAAAGGATGACTGAAGAAAGAAAGGGTGGTCTAACGTTATTTCAAATGCAGATTCACTAACAAATTTGTTTGACCATCTGTCAGAAACTTTACTACTGGTGTTGGGCAAAAAATATTGTTCAATTTAAACCCTGATTGGATTGCAATTGATCCATCAGGATGGAAAATACAGCACTAATCCTCTATAGGACATAGGCGTTCAATGTCATTTTTAATACTTTGGTTGCATTAAACTACTGCTTTGCTTTTCGTTAGTCACAATCTTTATCTGCCTTTATACTTAAACACTGCATGATGCTAACTGTAAATTCGGTGTTAAGTCTTTTATCTATAAATTCTGTAAAATTACCCAATGGATAAAGTAGATTTCATTTCACGTTCTGCAGTGTATTACAATGAAAGTTAGTAGATGTCACTGCTAATTTTCATTAGTAATATATACAGTATGTACTAGGTTCCAGTTTGTGAGCCAAGTGAGTTAAATGTGACAATAAAAATCTCTCAACTGTACCATGTGCTCTTTGAGGATGTGTTGATTTCTTACGTACTTTAATTATTGGGTTCTAAAAAGTTTGGCAAATTAGCAACCACATAGGTTTCCATGAGGGCCGATTTTGCAATTGAAAGGGAGATCTCAGCACATATCTGCTGCAGTCCCCCATAGATACATTTGGGGGATACTTAGCATTTGCAGGTACCCAGTGAAAACTGGTGTTTTTGGGGGACATCCCACAAATATTAGTTTAGGTCCCTTTGCATAATTTGGATTTCAAATTAAAATAATTTTATAATAAATATAATTGTCAAACGTCATAAAGAATTGTGTTAGATTTGGCAGTGAATTGTGTCCTACAAATGTATAAGAGACAAGTACTAGTTACAAACACTGCAAACAGCTCCATGTTACAAAGCAGAAAATGGGAAAATAAAACAGATTTACATGTAATTAGGTGTATTAACAAAATGTAATGTTCATCACTTATGTAACAGGACTATAGGGGCATTTAAAATGATGTTGTACAGTACATTTGTATATATGAATGAATGCCCTTGGCTTTAACACGGTCATTGTTCAGACCCTATTTTATCTACAGTCACTTGGTGGCTTTGTAAATTTGGTGCTAAGCAGGAGCTTTTTAGGAGAAGAGAGGGCCCATGTGCAGGGTCCCCTCCTCTCTTGCAATGCAGTAGACTCTGGCTATGTGCCAGAGTCTACTGCGCATACGCAGGTGTCGGGACAATGGCGATTGCGCCTTATTACCAGGGACATACCTACTGCATCATTTTCCCTGTGATTTATGCGGTACTGCAGTGCCGACCTCTGGACAAAGCAGGGCTGCAGAGACGGTAGAGGGGGTACGTATAATTAGATATGGGTGCAGGTGTGTGCATTGTAGGCCCCCTTGGACCCAGAGGCCCATGTGCACTGCATATCCTGCACCCTGCACTCATTATAGATACTACATTGGTGCTAGTTGAGTTTGCAGTTACAGTATGGTCATATAACAATATATTAGTATGAAAGGTGGAGTTTAGCATTTTATAAATATAAGGAACACACCGTGGTCTTTGGAATAAACATTATTAAAAAATTGTAAAAAAAATGTTGTACTGGTTGTGTGTATTTGACATTCTCCCTGGTCATGATGACAGTGAAAGTCACAGGAGAAGGTCACACAATGCAGAAGGCATTTGCTGTAAGCATTAGAGCTGGTGGGGTTTTTATTTACTTATCGGATATGCCTCTATGTCAACTTAAATAGCATCATTTTAAACACAGGACGTAGCTTTGGGGTATATAGCATACATATGTTGACCAACGATCAAGCGATGCCTGCTGTACCTTCAAAATAAATTTAATCAAATGCTCATGAATCGTCACCTTTCAGATGTACGTCCCAGAGAGTGCAACCTCGCCAGATACACTGACCTGATGTCTCCGACAAAATGTCAAAACAAGTCAATGAATTTACTGCAGCTCAATGTCAATTCCATTCCCTGCAGTTACAGGACACTACAACTTTAATGTACAGTCACAATGCTATCACTGGATAAACTATGACTTAATGATTTGTTTTCTTATAAAATGATTTCAAATAATTTGGGACTAGATGGCAAAACAAATTAAGTAATAATCATATTGTAAATGTATGATGACATTCGGAAATGGTTTGTGCTGTTCAATGTAGGTCACTACTTTATTCCTGCATAAAGCATGTTTAGAGTATGAAAGCTTACCTTTCATAAATTCAGGTAAATGACAAACACCAGTACATACAATTAGATGTTTCTAACTGATCTGTAGCGGCCAACCAGATGATTCATTTTATCTTATGAACTGTACATGATGAAAGGAAAAATCTCATAGGTTGTTATGGTAGCACCTATTTGGGGATACGGTCGTTAGGTCGACATAACTTAGGTCGACAGTCAGGTCGACCACTGAAGGTCGATATGGGCATTAGGTCGACATGCACTAGGTCGACAGGTCAAAAGGTCGACAGGAGTTTTTCAAAAAAATTTGGGGGGACTTTTTCATACTTTACGATCCACGTGGACTACAATTGGGAACGGTAACTTGTGCCGAGCACAGTGGTAGTGGAGCAAGGCACATTGTCCGAAGCATTGCGAGCGAAGCATGCCATGCGAGGGGACACGGTGCACTTATTGGGGTTCCCCGTCACTTTACAAAGAAACGACACCAAAAAATGTCCAAAAACTCATGTCGACCTTTTCACCTGTTGACCTAGTACATGTCGACCTAATGCCCATGTCGCCCTAGTGCATGTTGACCTAATGACTGTCGACCTAAGTTGTGTCTACCCAACGACCCATACCCCCTATTTGTGAGCACCACTTTTCTATATTCCTTACATTATGTACAGGGTGGGCATTATTAACCTTCCCCCTTTTAGAGTCATCTGTAGCTCGATCTAACAACCAGAATGTCTCCAAATTTGGTTGGGAGACAAGTTAAAGCATGGTGTCACAATCCATACAGTTCCTCCTTCCTGCCTCTGGGTGTCGCTTTCTTCTCTGGTGCTTCTAGCACATTCTGGTCTGTGCCCCTGCAGTCTGTGGTAATCAGCTGATGCAGCAGCTGTGGGCAGCAGCTGTATTTCCTACTTTGAACCTACTTCACAAGACGTCCTGTGCCAGATCATCAGGTCATGCTCCATCTCCAAGTCAGCCTCCTGTTCTCCTGGTCTGGTCATAGGCAAATGTAGTGGGGTTTCTGGTTGCCTGGAAATCCCTCTTTTATTGGGCAGCAACTCAAATGATTACTAGAGCTGCTGCCACAACATGCAGATTAAGGTATAGAGCAGAGCTGCAGCACATGCCCAGTGGTAGCAGCTTCTCCTACCAAGTCTGCTGTGTGTGTGGATCTGATTGCTCAATCAGTGCACTAGACTAGACATCGCGGACCGGGTAGATAGATTGTTGGGAGGGGCTGGGAAAGACCCGGCGGTCTTGGTGCACGTTGGCACCAATGACAAAGTTAGCGGAAGGTGGGATGTCCTTAAGAAAGACTATAGGGACTTAGGAAAGAAACTGAAGGCAAGGACATCTAAGGTAATATTCTCGGAATTATTACCTGTGCCACGCGCTAGTCCAGGGAGGCAGAGGGAGATTAGGGAGGTAAATGTGTGGCTTAGGGATTGGTGCAGGAAAGAGGGGTTTGTGTTCCTGGAACACTGGGCGGACTTCTCAGTCAGGCGCCATCTCTTTTGTCGTGACAGATTGCACCTGACTGAGGAGGGGGCAGCGGTGCTGGGGGGAAGGATGGTTAGCCTGGGGGGAGGGCTTAGCTAGAAACTACGGGTCATGCAGTGAGAATAGTGGGGATGGCGGTAGTAAACGAAATGGGTGAGAAGTTGGGGGGAGGGTAAGAGCAGGCGGTAAGGTTACTAACATGGGTACTAATAGAGATTTTACCAAAGCACTAACCAATGACGATTACAGGTCATCATTGCTACATAAGGTGAAAGATGTCCCTAACGCAAGGGAAAATACTTATCTTAGTTGTATGTATGTAAACGCCAGAAGCATTACTGGTAAAAAGGGTGAACTAGAAATACTTGCAGCAAGCAAACAGTATGATATTATATGCATTACTGAAACTTGGTGGGATGAATCTCATGATTGGACAGTCAATCTAGAGGGCTATACACTGTTTAGGAGAGACAGACTAAATAAAAGGGTGGAGGGGTGTGTCTTTACGTAAATCCGTTTTTAAAACCTGATATAAGGGAAGATATTCAGGAGGGGACTGTAGACACTGTCAAAGACATTATGGGTAGAAATTGCATGCTGGGAAAAAGGAATAAAAAAGTTAGTATTGGGTGTATGCTATAGGCCGCCTGGTATCAACGCATCTGATGAGGAATTGTTACTAAAGCAAATTGAAAGAGCAGCAGGAGTAGGAGACATAGTAGTGATGGGAGATTTTAACTATCCAGAGATAAACTGGAAAAATGATTCATGTGATACTGCTAGGGGCAATATGTTTTTAAACACACTTAATGATAACTACTTAGTTCAACTAATTGAGGAACCAACTAGGTACAATGCAATCTTAGACCTGGTATTAACAAACAATGGGGATTTGGTATCAGGTATTATAGTAGGGGAACCCATAGGAAACAGCGACCACAATATGGTCACATTCAATATCAGTTTCCATAAACAGCCCTATACTGGCTCAACTAGGACTCTAAACTTTAGCGAAGCAAATTTTGATAAGATGAGGGTATTTTTCAGGGATATTGAATGGGAAGGTTTGTTTTTAGAGAAAAAAACTACGGAGAAATGGGAGGTACTAAAATTCCTGCTAGCTAAAAATACACTCAAATTTATTCCTACGAGCAGCAAAAAAAGGAATAAAAATCATAAACCGATGTGGCTTAACAAAAAGATTAAGGAACTTATGGGCAAGAAAAGGCGAGCATTTAAAAAAATACAAATCTGACGGGGAAGCAGAGTCATTTCAGCACTATAAGGAATGTAACAAAATATACAAAAAGGAAATAAGAGCGGCTAAAGTAGAAACTGAAAAACTAGTAGCAAAGGAAAGCAAAGCGAATCCCAAAAAATTCTTTAAATACATTAATAGCAAGAGATTTAAGAAGGGGAGTATAGGCCCTTTAAAAGACAAGTTGGGAGTCTTAAGCAAAAATGATAATGACATAGCGGACACACTAAATGAGTTTTTTCAACAGTATTTACTAGAGAGGACCCAATTCAGGGACTAACATATAATCTCAATAATGAGAATATCCCACTGATAGGTACTTATTTAAGTGAGGAAGTAGTCTGTGACCGATTAAAACATTTAAAGATTAATAAGTCACCAGGTCCCGATGGTATTCACCCAACGGTTCTAATGGAGCTTCATTCTGAACTTGCAAAGCCGCTATTTTTGATCTTTAAGGATTCAGTAATATCAGGTTCCCAAAGACTGGCGTATAGCGGAAGTAGTGCCTATATTCAAAAAGGGAAGTAAAGCTGAACCAGGTAATCATAGACCAGTTAGTCTTACATCTATAGTGGGGAAAGTATTGGAAGGTATTCTAAGAGATAGTATTCAGAAGTTCCTTGAAGTCAATAAGGTCATTAAAAGGAATCAACATGGGTTTATGAAGGACAGATCCTGTCAAACGAACTTACTTGCCTATGAAACAGTAAGCGCAAACCTAGATCAGGGTAAAGAGGTGGATGTAATCTTTTTAGATTTTGCCAAAGCGTTCGATACTGTACCACACATGAGACTTATCTACAAGCTACAAGAATCAGGTCTAGGAAGCACAATATGCACTTGGGTCAAAAACTGGTTAGATAATAGGGAGCAGCGCGTTGTGGTTAATGGATCTTTTTCAACTTGGACTGAAGTGCTAAGTGGTGTGCCGCAAGGCTCAGTATTAGGACCGCTATTGTTCAATATTTTCATTAACGACCTAACAGAAGGTCTAAAGAGCATGGTGTCAATTTTTGCAGATGATACCAAATTATGTAAAGTTATAAATGCGGAGGGGGATGCTGAGTCACTTCAGAATGACTTAGTTAAATTAGAAGCTTGGGCAGCGAAATGGAGAATGTGCTTCAATACAGACAAGTACAGTATGCACGGATTTGCAGCCCACGATGCATACAAATTAGAAGAGAACAGATCTGTATGTTTGCTCTTCACTCCAGACTCTGTTTAAACCAGCATTATAACTTACTCCTGTTACCTGATTGACCTGGTTATGATCAGAACTGCATTATTATTACTACCTGTTTACTGTGATTCTATTATCCCATGTCTTCATCCTGCTTTGCCTAACTTGCCTGCTCTGTATCCTGTGTGTGTCAGATAAACCTGCTGATTCACTTATGCTTTGCTGGTATTACATTATTCTGATCATCACACACAGGGGAATTCCTAGTGAACTGTGGCACATAGGAATTATGCCATTTTATCTTAGATGTTCTCAGTGGTGCTGATAGGGAGGGCGAGTGGGTACTCTTTACCGGGGCTCGGCCTGTTAGAGGGTCCCGGGTCCCGTTGCCCCCTGTTGTAAACATGCATGCAGCCAATTGGATGAGGGGAGAAAGAGGACTGACTGCTGCTGCAGCAGCCTCTCTACACAGCACAATATACGCTGCTGTGTGCTGCACTGGGGGAGAGAGGCAGCTGCAAAAGCAGTGTCCCCCATCTCTGTGAGTGATGTGCAGAGGGTGAGCCGCCCATTAGTACCCAACAGCCCCCCCCCCTTCCCACACACACACAAACTCGGCACATGCGTAGCGGCCACAGAGAAACTTTTCATAATTCCTAGGGAGAGGGGCTGGCCACACCTCCTTGCTTTGGCCACACCCCCTCTTTGTACCTGGGCCCGGCATGGCTGTCGGCACCCCTGGATGTTCTCTCCCTACCTCAAACTCAGAAGCTGAACAAATAATATTCTCACCAATCAACAGAATTTTACCGTCCTGACATCTCTATTTCTGTAGGCAATATGGCAATACAATTCATCCTCCATCTTGCTGTCTAGGTATCATCCTTGAGTCAGAAAATGTCCATTGTTTCCCACATCCAATCTGAATGCAAATCTTGTTACCAAACTCTAAAACTAATGTCCAGGATACCGTACATGCCACACATTCATGAATTTATAATCTCCAGAATTGACTATAGCAAATTCCTTAGTTATGGGCTTCCCCTAACAGAACTTTAACCACCACAATCTATTTGAATAAGCTAACTAGAATAATTTCCAGCACAAAATATTCCTCTGCTGCTCCTCCGTTCTGTCAGTCTCTACATTGATTGCCTGTATTTTACTAAATCAAATAGAAAATATTTCTACTGTCTTTGTGTTAGGGTCTCCTGCCCTGTGCTGCCACGTCGTCATGGCAACCGGGAGACAAGTGCTAGTGGAGTAACCTGAGCGCAGCTGATACTCCGGTTCGGGTCTTTTGCTGTGCAGTGGTTATAGGCTCTGTGCACGGCAGGGGATCCGGTGCTGGTTTTTGTGCTCACAGTCTGTGAGGTCTGAGTGGGGCGTGGACAGCACCTGCTTTATAAGGCCTCTTTTCAGGGTAAACAGATGCTGCTGAATCTTTGTTGGTTAGTCAGTTCATGAAAGTTAGCCAGTACTGTGTAGCTTTGTATTTGTTTGTTGCTTACTGCAAATAGGCCTGGGGATTTGGTATTACACTCTGCCAATCCAGACCTAGCAGTAAGACTGGAGTCAGTCGTTTAGCTTGCTGGGGTTCTGTTACCACTCTGTGAACTTAGCAAGTTTGCGGCTGTATTCTAAGACTTGCCTGTCTAATCCTGTCTCACTGTGCTAGGTGTCAGGGGTCAGTTTAGTGGCAGTAAGCTAAAACCTGTGCACTGCAAGTGAGAAATAGGATTGTGGAGACTCTCCTTGTGTCTATCATTCCATCTCTGACCAAGGAGTTTACTGCCACACCCGTTGGTAACCCTTTAGGGTTTTGCTGTTGCCCTTAGCAACAGCATTTCGGGTTCTCTATGTATTAAAACACAACATCTTGCTTTTTCCATCTGTGCAGTTCTAATACAAAGGAGATACCCAGTTCCTTAGCCTCTGGGCTTCTCTGTTCACTTTGTGTGTATTTTGTTACCCTATTACCTTCTGTGTACGTTATGTCATATTCCCCAGTTTGTCTGTGAGTCCATTTGTTTTGCATAACAGTTCAAACACCAGTACATTCCTGCAGACACTGGAGTGCATAACAGTTCTGACACCAGTACTTTCCTGCAGGCACTGGTGTGCATAACATATTCAGCAGCCTAATACTCCTGTTGAAATTTTGTGGGAATATGGAGCATACCCCTCAAAATACGTTGCAACAGGTGGTCGATCAGGTGCAGGTCCTGACTCGACAATTTAATGATTTGTCCATTAAAATGCACACCTCCCAGGCTGCTGGTGGAGCTCCCGCAGCAGCAGCACCTGCAGGGGTTAAGGAGCCGAAAGTAAATCTCCCAGATCGTTTTTCTGGAGATCGCTCGCAGTTCTTTTGTTTCAAGGAGAGCTGCAAGCTATACTTCCGGCTTAGGCCTCAGTCTTCTGGGTCGGAGATTCAGCGGGTGGGCATAGTGATTTCCTTGCTACAAGGAGACCCACAGGTCTGGGCATATGGGTTGCAGCCTGACTGTCCGTCGCTTAAAAGTGTTGATGCTTTTTTTACGGCACTGGGCATGTTGTATGATGACCCTGACAAGACGGCCTCAGCCGAGGCTCAGATTTCGATCCTTAAGCAAGGGCGAAGGCCAGTTGAGGTTTACTGTACGGAGTTTCGGAGGTTGGCCCATGATACCCAGTGGAATGACCCAGCCCTGAGACACCAGTACCGAAGAGGTCTTTCTAACCAGATAAAGGACCAACTGGTACAATATCCCTTGCCTGATAGCTTGGATCAGCTCATGCAGTTATCCATCCGGGTGGATAGACGGCTGAGAGAGCGTAGGCTTGAAAGGGAGACTGAGATTTCCTTCCTTCCCAAGGGAACCTCAGACTCTGAGGAATTTTCTGAGGAGCCTATACAGATTGGGGCTACCCGCCTCTCCTCGCGTGAGAAGACGCGGAGGAGACAGCAGGGGTTGTGTTTGTACTGTGGGAATAAAGGTCATGTGGTAGTATCATGCCCAGAAAAGCCGGAAAACTTCAGGGCCTGAGGGTGATGGGAAATATCCTGTCAGGCCAGAAGTCAGAATTTCCCAAGAAGACTTTTATCATTCCGGTGACCTTGAAGATCCTCGGTCAAACTGTCAAGACTGAGGCCTTTGTGGACAGTGGGGCCGACGGGGTTTTTATGGACCGCCAATTCGCCCTGAAACACTCTGTTCCCTTAGTACCCTTGGCATCGGAAATTGAGATTTGTGGGTTAAACGGGGAACCATTATCCCAGGGTAAAATTACCTCTTGCACTAGCCAGATTTCTTTGTTTATTGGAGCCACACACTCTGAAAAATTGTCCTTTTATGTGACTGTCTGTACTTTTGCCCCATTGGTGTTGGGGTTACCCTGGTTAAGGGCCCACAATCCTCAATTTGACTGGGTCTCTAGGGAGATTCTTAGTTGGGGTACTGATTGTTTCAGGAGTTGCTTGAGCCTTCCAGTCAGGCTCTCGCAGCTAAGTTTGCCAGGATTGCCAGGGTGTTATGCAGATTTTGCGGACGTGTTCTCCAAAAAAGTTGCAGAGGTACTACCTCCCCATCGCCCCTATGACTGTGCCATTGATTTGTTGCCAAATGCTAAGCTTCCCAAGAGCAGGTTGTACTCCCTGTCACGTCCTGAGACTCAGGCTATGGCAGAGTACATTCAGGAGAACTTGGCTAAGGGATTTATCAGACCTTCACAGTCTCCAGTTGGGTCGGGGTTCTTCTTCGTGGGTAAAAAGGACGGTTCGTTGCGACCCTGCATCGACTTCAGGGAATTGAACCGTATCACGATTAAAAACTCATACCCACTGCCTCTCATTTCGGTCTTGTTTGACCAGCTTCGTACTGCCACCATTTTTTCTAAGATTGACCTACGCGGTGCGTACAATCTAATCCGAATAAGAGAGGGGGATGAATGGAAGACTGCCTTTAATACCCACTCAGGGCATTATGAATATTTGGTGATGCCTTTTGGGCTCTGTAATGCCCCGGCAGTCTTCCAGGATTTCATGAATGATGTGCTCAGGGAATATTTGGATAGATTCTTAGTTGTATACTTAGATGACATCCTAATCTTCTCCCATTCCCTGGAGGAACATCGGAAGCATGTACGCTTAGTCCTCCAGAAACTCAGAGACCACCGGCTTGGGGCGAAGCTGGAGAAGTGCGAATTTGAAGTTCAGCAAATCGCATTTCTAGGATATATTATCTCCCCAGAAGGTTTCCAAATGGAGGGTTCCAAGGTACAGGCAGTCCTGGATTGGGTGCAGCCCACTAGTTTGAAGGCGCTTCAGCGTTTCCTGGGCTTTGCGAATTTTTATAGACGATTTATCGCTGGATTTTCGTCTATAGTGGCGCCCTTGGTGGCACTCACTAAGAAAGGGGCGGATGTTGCTCACTGGTCTTGTGAGGCTAAAGCGGCTTTTGCCCGTCTCAAAAGGGCATTTGTTTCGGCCAAGGTGCTGCGACACCCAGATCCAGAGCGTCCTTTTGTGGTGGAGGTGGATGCCTCTGAGATGGGTATTGGGGCAGTGCTTTCTCAGATGGGAGTGTCTGATAATCGCCTTCATCCCTGTGCTTACTTTTCCCGTAAATTTTCGCCTGCCGAGATGAATTATGACGTGGGTAACCGGGAATTGTTGGCTATTAAGGATGCACTCGAGGAGTGGAGACACTGGCTTGAGGGGGCTAAGTTTGTGGTCTCAATTCTCACTGACCATAAGAATCTGGCATATTTAGAGTCAGCGAAGCGTCTCAATGCCAGGCAGGCACGATGGGCTTTGTTTTTTGCTCGCTTTAATTTTTTGATAACATATCGCCCTGGGTCAAAAAACATCAAGGCTGATGCGCTCTCGCGGAGTTTTGCTCCAATCCAGGAGACCACCGAGGAGCCGTTGCCCATTGTTTCCCCATCATGTATTAAAGTGGGCATTACCCAGGACCTCTTATCATTAGTCCTTAGAGCACAGGAGCAGGCTCCTCCAGACCTTCCGGTAGGTCTTTTGTTTGTGCCTCCTAGGTTAAGACAGCGAGTGTTCCTGGAATTCCATGCCAAGAAGTCGGCAGGTCACCCGGGTATTGCCAGAACTCGGGAGTTGCTATCTAGGGCGGTGTGGTGGCCCTCGGTGGCTAAGGATGTGGATCAGTGGGTTCGGGCATGTGACATCTGTGCCCGAAATAAGACTCCTAGAGGGGTTCCTGTTGGCCCATTACATCCACTCTCTATCCCATCTAAGCCATGGACCCACATTTCAATGGATTTTGTGGTGGACTTGCCCAAATCCTCGGGGATGACAGCCATCTGGGTTGTCGTTGACAGGTTTTCGAAGATGGCGCACTTCGTTCCACTGGTTGGGCTGCCATCAGCCAGACGCCTGTCTGAATTATTTATGCTGCATGTTGTGCGTCTCCACGGGTTGCCACTTGATGTGGTCTCTGACCGCGGATCCCAGTTTGTGGCCAAATTCTGGAGGGCATTTTGTTCCGATCTCCAGATTTCTGTCAGCTTGTCGTCAGGCTACCATCCGCAGTCTAATGGGCAGACTGAAAGGGTGAACCAGTCCTTGGAGCAGTTCCTCAGGTGTTATGTCTCCAAGTGTCAGACTGACTGGGTTGCTCATCTGTCCATGGCGGAGTTTGCCTATAACAACGCGGCTCACTCTGCTACAGGGATCTCTCCCTTCCTTTGTGTGTATGGGCATCATCCTAAGGCCAATTCTTTTGACCCCCTGGACTCCACGCCTGGTGGTTCCTCTGTGGTTTCGGTCCTTAGAGGTATTTGGCGGAAAGTGAAGAAAGCCCTTGTGTCTGTGTCATTAGTGACCAAAAGGGTTTTTGATAAGCGGAAAAGACCCTGCAGCTTCAAATTAGGAGACTTCGTCTGGTTGTCTACCAAGAATTTGAAGTTGAGACAGCCATCTCATAAGTTAGGGCCCCGCTTCATCGGCCCTTATAAGATCACCAGGGTTATCAATCCGGTGGCATTTCAGTTAGATCTGCCCCGTTCTTTGGGTATCAATAAAACATTTCATTGTTCCCTTTTAAAACGGGCGATTAGTAATCCTTCTTCCAGTGGAAGACCTTCCCCTCTTCTGATACGTGGCCAGAGGGAGTTTGTTGTTGAAAGGATTCTTGACTCCAAGGTGGTTCGGGGTCGGCTGTCATTTTTGGTGCACTGGAAGGGGTATGGCCCGGAGGAGCGGTCGTGGGTGCGCAGTTGTGATCTTCATGCCCCCAGACTGATACGCTCTTTCTTCTCGCAGTTCCCCGATAAACCCGGTGGTAGGGGTTCTTTGACCCCTCGTCAGAGGGGGGGTACTGTTAGGGTCTCCTGACCTGTGCTGCCACGTCGTCATGGCAACCGGGAGACAAGTGCTAGTGGAGTAACCTGAGCGCAGCTGATACTCCGGTTCGGGTCTTTTGCTGTGCAGTGGTTATAGGCTCTGTGCACGGCAGGGGATCCGGTGCTGGTTTTTGTGCTCACAGTCTGTGAGGTCTGAGTGGGGCGTGGACAGCACCTGCTTTATAAGGCCTCTTTTCAGGGTAAGCAGATGCTGCTGAATCTTTGTTGGTTAGTCAGTTCATGAAAGTTAGCCAGTACTGTGTAGCTTTGTATTTGTTTGTTGCTTACTGCAAATAGGCCTGGGGATTTGGTATTACACTCTGCCAATCCAGACCTAGCAGTAAGACTGGAGTCAGTCGTTTAGCTTGCTGGGGTTCTGTTACCACTCTGTGAACTTAGCAAGTTTGCGGCTGTATTCTAAGACTTGCCTGTCTAATCCTGTCTCACTGTGCTAGGTGTCAGGGGTCAGTTTAGTGGCAGTAAGCTAAAACCTGTGCACTGCAAGTGAGAAATAGGATTGTGGAGACTCTCCTTGTGTCTATCATTCCATCTCTGACCAAGGAGTTTACTGCCACACCCGTTGGTAACCCTTTAGGGTTTTGCTGTTGCCCTTAGCAACAGCATTTCGGGTTCTCTATATATTAAAACACAACATCTTGCTTTTTCCATCTGTGCAGTTCTAATACAAAGGAGATACCCAGTTCCTTAGCCTCTGGGCTTCTCTGTTCACTTTGTGTGTATTTTGTTACCCTATTACCTTCTGTGTACGTTATGTCATATTCCCCAGTTTGTCTGTGAGTCCATTTGTTTTGCATAACAGTTCAAACACCAGTACATTCCTGCAGACACTGGAGTGCATAACAGTTCTGACACCAGTACTTTCCTGCAGGCACTGGTGTGCATAACACTTTGCAAAGCAATTCCTAATGCTGCACCAACATACAGTAAACCCTTGCCCTAAAATCACTCCCAGCTTGATGACTCCACTCTTCCATCTCTCATGTACACGCATTACCTGCTCCCATTCCTGACTCAGACTGCACCATTCCTTAAAAAGGGTGTAGATTAAAAAACATACAAATGATCATCCCAAAAAAGGTCAATACATGTTTTTTGTGTTAAAGTATTTTAACCTTAACCCTCCTCCCTAGTGCCTAACATTAACCCTCCCCCTGGTGCCTTACCCTCCACCAAGTGCCTAACTCTAACCGTCCCCTCCGGCAGCCTAACCCTAACCCTCCCCTGAGTTCATAACCCTAAGCCTAACCCTAAAAATCATGAAAAATAATGTATCAACCTTATTTCATAGACCATTTATTTGCATGTCAACCTTTTGACCCTGTCAGCCATTTAATTGTTGATCTTTTGACCCTGTTGACCATCTGGTGTTGACCTATTGACTCTCTATGTATTGACTGTCTATCTTTAATCCGGATACCTGTGAAAATCCCTTCCTCGCACAACAAGGCTCCTGGCTATCAAACCTTTCAGTGCTCCCTGAAAACTCACCTCCTCAGGCAAACTTAAAATTCACAAGATATCTGCTTAAACACTCTACGCCAAGGGCAGTTGAAGAAGAGAGGGATATGCCATCTCTGTGTGTCCCCACCCCCTCTATTGTTTCACAGGTGGCGAGTATACTCTGGCATTGTGCTAGAGTTTACTGGGTCGAGGGCATGTGGTGTGCATCCATTATAGATCCACTGATGCCCTAAGCCAGTGGTTCTCAAACTCGGTCCTCCACAGTTCACGTTTTCCATGTCACCCAGCAGGTGCACTGTGTATCACCAACTTTCACATTTTAAAAATCTACAGGTGACCTGCAAAACATGAACCGTATGGGGTCCTGAGGACCGAGTTTGAGAACCTGTGCCTTAAGCTATGTTAAACTCCTGAAATCATACATTACTTTCAGTTTGAACAAAATGTATTGTACAAAGTAAAATCTACTTTTTAAAGAAAATTACTAATACTCTTTACACAGTTTTTACTTTTTTTTTCTTGTAAATGAGCCTTTAAAAGTAGTAGAAGCAACAGTCTCATAATAGTCCGTATTTTGGATAGATTAACCAAGTATTTAAAAAAAAATTCATTTACTTTTGTTTTTTTTCCATGTGCATTACCTCAAATCACAATGAGAAAAAAAGGACACCATTTAAATATTACTGCCCGGGAACATAAGAATCTAAGGCATTGGCTGTTTAAGCCACCTATAGGGTGCTAGTTAAATTAAGGGTTGGTTGCATAAAAGCGAACGACCTGACTTAAAATCTGTTTTTCTATCTACATTAAAGTTATAATAAGTCACTTGCATTAATACCAAAACAGAATTACAAAATACCATATACTGTACGTCTATGTATTCTCTGTACCTGCCTGAGTACACAGAATTACAAATGACATGTTTAAAGCACATGCGAATAACATGTTATATGTCTGTTTACTTAAAAATGTTTTGCTCTTCAGTCTGTCAGGAAAGGTTGCAGTAAAGAGATTCAGGGGCACATGTACTGAGCAGTGATAAGAGTGGAGAAGTGAGCCAGTGGAGAAGTTGCCCATGACAACCAATCAGCACTAAAGTAACATCTATAATCTGCATACTATAAAAATATACATAGCTGCTGAATGGTTAATGGGCCACTGGCTCACTTCCCCGCTCTTATCACTGCATAATAAATGTCCCCCTCAGTCAGTGTACTTTTTCAGGTCAGCTCACACGAGAGGTAGATGTTACGACTTATGAGCCACACGGGGAGATTAAAATGTCTATCGTAGACTATCCTTCATTCACACGCATACTCAAGACATACTCTAAGGAAATAACTCACACCGACAACAGGAATAATTTTGCCAAATAAAAATGTCAGCTTTATTATTAAACAAATGGTATGGTGGCAAGGAGGGATGGCCTATTTAAATCAAGTCCCTATTTAATCTAAATTTTAACCCTTTTCATTGTGGCTGACCCAAACAACATCTAAGTTTCAAACCACAAGAAGAGGCAAGGGCCCAATTTCAGCCCAGTCTCCATCGCATCACAAGGGGCCATAAGGGGCCATTTGCCACCCATTGTGTTGATTAATCTTTACCGGAGATACCATGGTCAACTCTACACTCAAGGTATCCCCCAACTCCAAACCAAAAGGTGCTCAGGTGTCCACCCACTCCACCGGAGACCTAAACCCACCTGGTCCGATGGTATTCCGGCCCCGTAATGAATTCAAACTCCACCACCTTCTCATCTCCTGAGCACCTATAAAACCCTTTATCAACTACAGCCACAATTTCAGGCCGTCCCAACCCGCCACAGTTTCAACGAAACCCTGCCACCATATCTCAAACCTTAAAAAAACTCTGCTTACGCCTTCTCCTAAAAATCCTTCTACCTAACTAATAAAATTCCCAACTATAGACTGAGGACAACAGGTCCTCTAGAAAGATTTCCATACCCCTCAAATTGAAATTGACCCCATCGGCCATGTAAACCTTAGGGGTAGAAACCGAAATGGAGGGACCACAAACGCCCAGTTCTCACTCACAGCTCAGCCCACCACAGAATTGATCCGACGCCGGAACAACTCTATGGCAGCCGGTTTTTCCGCACCTCTCCACACCAACTGTGGAACGATGTCAGACCATCCCACGCTTAGGAAGGGTAACCTGTTTTGTAGGCTAACTAGGTCCCTAACCATGAATTCCAATGGTCAAGACCTGACCTTTTGGTCAAGTCGTTTCCCCCAGCATGGAACACCACTCTCAACGGGCATCGCGACCTCTGCATCTGCTGCCAAAATAGGGGTGTGACTTGCTCCCAACGTAGGCCCCTCACACCGATCCACCTGCTCAGCTCCGCTTCAGGGGACTGAAGGCACTCCAACCCAGACCTATCGCCGTGAAAGACATACGAGTGCCCCACAATCCATATCGGACACTCATCCAAACGCCAATCTGAAACTATAAAAACAATGGCCCTCATTCCGAGTTGTTCGCTCGCTAGCTGCTTTTAGCAGCATTGCAAACGCTAGGCCGCCGCCCTCTGGGAGTGTATCATAGCTTAGCAGAATAGCGAACGAAAGATTAGCAGAATTGCTACTAAATAATTCTTTGCAGTTTCTGGGTAGCTCCAGACCTACTCCTAGACTGCGATCACCTCAGTCCGTTTAGTTCCTGGTTTGACGTCACAAACACGCCCTGCATTCGGCCAACCACTCCCCCATTTCTCCAGCCACTCCTGCGTTTTCACCTGGCACGCCTGAATTTTTTAGCACACTCCCTGAAAACGGCCAGTTTCCGCCCAGAAACACACACTTCCTGTCAATCATACTACGATCACTCGTGCGATGAAAAAACTTTACTCGAGCTTGTGTAAAACTACCAAGTTTTGTGTTAAATTACTAAGCGCATGCGCGCTGCGTACCATGCGCATTTTCCAACTAATAGCTGCGTTGAGAAAAACGGCAACGAGCGAACAACTCGGAATGACCACCCATATTCACACAACCTTCATACTGCCAGAATTCAAAGAAATAACCTAACAGCAATCTTACTTCCAAGACAAAAAAAACCCCAACTATTCCCATTATGACCTTTCTAAAATGGTATTTTTTAATCATTAAGCTATTTTTAATTTGGACTCTAAGATGACAAATTTGAAAGGTTGGGTGGTGGTGGTGGGGGGGGGAAATATGAAGAATGAGACTTGACGAGAGGCAAAAAACACCTGTCAAGCGGGTGTGAACCCCATGGCTTAAGGCACCTGACAGGATAAAAAATTCCTCAAGACCCCCAAATATGGCGAGTGTCTGAAACCTCAAGTCTGATTTAGTTACCCCAGGTCAAAACCTGATAGATTTCCGAAATACATCAGACTTCCACCTACCAAGAGCTCTAATTTGCCTGCTCAAACGGCCCTCAGCAGTCGCTATTGTCGCTGCGCCTATACGGAACGAATGGGTAACGTATTTTGATACTGGTAAACCCATCGTAAAAATACAATGTTCCATCACCAATCTAAATTGGAATTGAGTAACCGGCATACCATCCATATGCTGCAACCATGGACCTGGAATATCAGACCTTGCTCTCAAATATTCCTTTGCCAGTGACACTGGGCAAATCTCAGTATCCTCAACACACCTCAAGGCCACCCAACACCCTTTGCCTAATAAATCAGTTTTGGAATCCTGCACTTTGCACAATAAGCATCCTTCTTCCAGTGACACATGCTTACGAAGCATAGGTAACATCGCTGTTTTTGATGCAGCCACCAATTCACTGACTCTAAAAGCCCTGAAGAAGGCCATCATGAAACACAATCTAAATAAAAGTGTTTCGTAATCAGACACACAGACCTCCTGCAAAACAATCGCCATGCGCCGCAACATTAAAATGGTTATTGGTCTTCGTGCATCCTTTACAGGGGGTATTGCTCACACCCACCATTTCAGTACTCTCGCTAAAAAGAAAGATTTAGTGAAATCATGCCGGCCTTCAAGTATCAAGAAATTAGATAGAGCAGACAGTAAGGGTGATACAAATCCTCCTGACTTGCCTTCGCTAAAACATTCCCAAACATAATCCAAAAACATGGTATAATTGTTCTTACCTTGGTCTTGACACATGTGGACATATCTCTCCCACTCTCTCATTGCTGTTCTGTACCCCCGAAGAAAGGAAGGTGCCAAGGACCTTAGCGCTAAGCCCTCCAATCCTGGCGTATCACCTGGCAGGCATAAGATGGGCAAGGGTCACCAGAGACATTTGCATCCGGCGCTAGCACCCTGAACCTGTGCCACTCAAAATGTGATAGAGCATCTGCCACGCCATTTTCAATGCCTGGAGCATGTCTAGCGCAAAAATGTATATTCCATTGTAGGCAACGCAGGACAATCTGACCCAACAAACACAAAACAGGTAGACCAGTGTTAGGATCTCCTGCTCTGTGCTGCCACGTCGCCATGGCAACCGGGAGGCAAGTGTTAGCGAAGTAACCTGAGCGCAGCTGATACTCCGGTCCGGGTTTTTACTGTGTAGTGGTTACAGGCTCTGTGCACGGCAGGGAATCCGGCGCTGGTTTTGTGCTCACAGTCTGTGAGGTCTGAGTGGGGCGTGGACAGCACCTGCTATATAAACCATCCTCTCAGGCTAGGCAAATGCTGCTGAATCTTTGTTTGTTAGTCAGTTCCAGAGAGTTAGCTAGTACTGTGTGACTTTGTATTTACTTGTTGCTTACTGCGAATAGGCCTTGGGATTCGGTACTTCATTCTGCCAATCCAGACCTAGCAGTAAGACTGGTGTCAGTTGTTTGACCTGCTGGGGTTCTTTTGCTATTCTGTGAACCCAGCAGGTTTGCGGCTGTACTCTCAGACCTGCTTGCTTAATCCTCCCTCACTGTGCAGGGCGTCCAGGTGTCAGTTTAGTGGCAGTAAGCTGAACCTGTGCCCTGCAAGTGGGGGTTAGGATTGTGGATACTCTCCTTGTGTCTATATTTCTATCTCTGACCAAGGAGTTTATTCCCACACCCGTTGGTAACCCTTTGGGGTTTTTTCTGTTGCTCTTAGCAACATCATTTCAGGTGCTCCACATGTTAAATCACTACACATCGCTTCATTGTCCACTCTATTCCATCTGAGCATTCCTGACACTAGGGAGACACCCAATTCCTGAGCCTTTGGGCTTCTCCGTTCACTTTGTGTTTATTAGTTGTTCCATCACCTCCTGTGTATGTTATGTTATACTGTCTGTGAGTTCGTTTGCTTCGCTTCCCTCTCTGTTCATACACCGGTATACTCCTGTTAGCACTGGTGTGCGTAACATATGCAGCAGCCCTACTCCTGTTGAAATTTTGTGGGAATATGGAGCATACCCCTCACAATACTTTGCAACAGGTGGTCGATCAGGTGCAGGTCCTGACTCGACAATTTAATGAGATGTCCATTAAAATGAACACCCCGCAGGCCGCTAGCGGAGAGTTCAGGGGTTAAGGAGCCGAAAGTAAATCTCCTGGATCGTTTTTCTGGAGATCGCTCGCAGTTCTTTTGTTTCAAGGAGAGCTGTAAGCTATATTTCAGGCTTAGGCCCCAGTCTTCTGGGTCGGAGATTCAGCGGGTGGGCATGGTGATTTCCTTGCTACAAGGAGACCCACAGGTCTGGGCATATGGGTTACAGCCTGACTGTCCGTCGCTTAAAAGTGTTGATGCTTTTTTTACGGCACTGAGCATTTTGTATGATGACCCTGACAAGATGGCTTCAGCCGAGGCTCAGATTACGGTTCTTAAGCAAGGGCGACGGCCAGCTGAGGTTTATAGTACGGAGTTTCGGAGGTTGGCTCATGATACCAAGTGGAATGACCCAGCCCTGAGAAACCAGTACCGAAGGGGCCTTTCTGACCAGATAAAGGACCAACTGGTACAATATCCCTCGCCTGATAGCTTAGATCAGCTCATGCAGTTATCCATCCGGGTGGATAGACGGCTGAGAGAGCATAGGCTTGAAAGGGAGACCGCAGTTTCCTTTTTTCCCAAGGGAACCTCAGACTCTGAGGAATATTCCGAGGAGCCTATGCAGATTGGGGCTACCCGCCTCTCCTCGCGTGAGAAGACGCGGAGGAGACAGCAGGGTTTGTGTTTGTACTGTGGGAGTAAAGGTCATGTTGTAGTATCATGCCCAGAAAAAACGGAAAACTTCAGGGCCTGAGGGTGATGGGAAATATCCTGTCAGGCCAGAAGTCAGAATTTCCTAAAAAGACTTTTCTCATTCCGGTGACTTTGGAGATCCTCGGTCAAACTGTCAAGACTGAGGCCTTTGTTGACAGTGGGGCCGATGGGGTTTTCATGGACCGTCAATTCGCCCTGGAACACTCTGTTCCCTCAGTACCTTTGGCATCAGAGATTGAGATCTATGGGTTAAACGGGGAACCATTGTCCCAGGGTAAAATTACCTCCTGCACCAGCCAAATTCCTTTGTTTATTGGAGCCACACACTCTGAAAAATTGTCTTTTTATGTGACTGTCTGTTCTTTTGCCCCATTGGTTTTGGGGTTACCCTGGTTAAGGGCCCATAACCCTCAATGTGACTGGGTCTCTGGGGAGATTCTTAGTTGGGGTAGTGATTGTTTCAGGAGTTGCTTGAGCCTTCCAGTCAGGCTCTCGCAGCTAAGTTTGCCAGGATTGCCAGGATGTTATGCAGATTTTGCGGATGTGTTCTCCAAAAAAGTTGCGGAGGTACTACCTCCCCATCGCCCCTATGACTGTGCCATTGATTTGTTGCCGGATGCTAAGCTTCCCAAGAGCAGGTTGTACTTCCTGTCACGTCCTGAGACTCAGGCTATGGCAGAGTACATTCAGGAGAACTTGGCTAAGGGATTTATCAGACCCTCACAGTCCCCAGTTGGGTCGGGGTTCTTTTTCGTGGGTAAAAAGGACGGTTCGTTGCAACCCTGCATCGACTTCAGGGAATTGAACCGTATCACGATTAAAAACTCGCACCCACTGCCTCTCATTTCGGTTTTGTTTGACCAGCTTCGTACTGCCACCATTTTTTCTAAGATTGACCTACGCGGTGCTTACAGTCTAATCCGAATAAGAGAAGGGGATGAATGGAAGACTGCCTTTAATACCCATTCAGGGCATTATGAATATTTGGTGATGCCTTTTGGGCTCTCTAATGCCCCGGCAGTCTTCCAGGAATTCATGAACGATGTGCTCAGGGAATATTTGGATAGATTCTTAGTTGTTTATCTAGATGACATCCTAATCTTCTCTCATTCCCTGGAGGAACATCGGATGCACGTACGCTTAGTCCTCCAGAAACTCAGAGACCACCAGCTTGGGGCGAAGCTGGAGAAGTGCGAGTTTGAAGTCCAGCAAATCGCATTTCTAGGGTATATTATCTCCTCAGAAGGTTTCCAAATGGAGGGTTCTAAGGTACAGGCAGTCCTGGATTGGGTGCAGCCCACTAGTTTGAAGGTGCTTCAGCGTTTTCTGGGCTTTGCAAATTTTTATAGACGGTTTATCGCTGGATTTTCGTCTATAGTGGCCCCCTTGGTGGCACTCACTAAGAAAGGGGCGGATGTTGCTCACTGGTCTTGTGAGGCCAAAGCGGCCTTTGCCTGTCTCAAAAGGGGATTTGTCTCGGCCAAGGTGCTGCGACACCCAGATCCAGAGCGTCCTTTTGTGGTAGAAGTGGATGCCTCTGAGATAGGTATTGGGGCAGTGCTCTCTCAGATGGGGGTGTCTGATAATCGCCTTCATCCCTGTGCTTACTTTTCCCGTAAATTTTCGTCTGCCGAGATGAATTATGATGTGGGTAACCGGGAATTGTTGGCTATAAAGGATGCACTCGGGGAGTGGAGACACTGGCTTGAGGGGGCTAAGTTTGTGGTCTCAATTCTCACCGACCATAAGAATCTGGCATATTTAGAGTCAGCGAAGCGGCTCAATGCCAGGCAGGCACGATGGGCTTTGTTTTTTGCTCGCTTTAATTTTTTGATAACATATCGCCCTGGGTCAAAAAACATCAAGGCTGATGCGCTCTCGCAGAGTTTTGCTCCAGTTTCAGAAACCACCGAGGAGCCATTGCCCATTGTGTCCCCATCATGTATTAAAGTGGGCATTACCCAGGACCTCTTGTCATTAGTCCTTAGAGCACAGGAGCAGGCTCCTCCAGACCTTCCGGTAGGTCTCTTGTTTGTGCCTCCTAGGTTAAGACAGCGAGTGTTCCTGGAATTCCATGCCAAGAGTTTGGCAGGGTATCCGGGTATTGCCAGAACTCGGGAGTTGCTGTCTAGGGCGGTGTGGTGGCCCTCGTGGCTAGGGATGTGGATCAGTGGGTTCGGGCATGTGACGTTTGTGCCCGAAATAAAACTCCTAGAGGGGTTCCTGTCGGCCCATTACATCCACTCTCTATTCCGTCTAAGCCATGGACCCACATTTCCATGGATTTTGTGGTGGACTTGCCCAAATCCTCTGGGATGACAGCCATTTGGGTTGTCGTTGACAGGTTTTCGAAGATGGCGCATTTCGTCCCACTGGTTGGGTTGCCATCGGCCAGACGCCTGTCTGAGTTATTTATGCAGCATGTTGTGCGCCTCCACGAGTTGCCACTTGATGTGGTCTCTGACCGTGGATCCCAGTTTGTGGCCAAATTCTGGAGGGCATTTTGTTCTGATCTCCAGATTTCTGCGAGCTTGTCGTCATGCTACCATCCACAGTCTAATGGGCAGACTGAGAGGGTGAACCAGTCCTTGGAGCAGTTCCTCAGGTGTTATGTCTCCAAGTGTCATACTGACTGGGTTGCTCATCTGTCCATGGCGGAGTTTGCCTATAACAACGCGGCTCACTCTGCTACAGGGATCTCTCCCTTCCTTTGTGTGTATGGGCATCATCCTAAGGCCAATTCTTTTGACCCCCTGGATTCCACGTCTGGTGGTTCCTCTGTTGTTTCGGTCCTTAGGGGTATTTGGAGGAAAGTGAAGAAAGCCCTTGTGTCTGTGTCATTAGTGACCAAAAGGGTTTTTGATAAGCGGAGAAGACCCTGCAGCTTCAAATTAGGAGACTTCGTCTGGTTGTCCACCAAGAATTTGAAGTTGAGACAGCCATCTCATAAGTTTGGCCCCCACTTCATCGGCCCTTATAAGATCACCAGGGTTATCAATCCGGTGGCATTTCAGTTAGATCTGCCCCGTTCATTGGGTATCAATAAAACATTTCATTGTTCCCTTTTAAAACTGGCGGTTAGTAATCCTTCTTCCAGTGGAAGACCTTCTCCTCTTCTGATACGGGGTCAGAGGGAGTTTGTGGTTGAAAGGGTTCTTGACTCCAAGATGGTTCGGGGTCGGCTGTCATTTTTGGTGCACTGGAAGGGGTATGGCCCGGAGGAGCGGTCGTGGGTGCGCAGTTGTGATCTTCATGCCCCCAGACTGATACGCTCTTTCTTCTCGCAGTTCCCCGATAAACCCGGTGGTAGGGGTTCTTTGACCCCTCGTCAGAGGGGGGGTACTGTTAGGATCTCCTGCTCTGTGCTGCCACGTCGCCATGGCAACCGGGAGGCAAGTGTTAGCGAAGTAACCTGAGCGCAGCTGATACTCCGGTCCGGGTTTTTACTGTGTAGTGGTTACAGGCTCTGTGCACGGCAGGGAATCCGGCGCTGGTTTTGTGCTCACAGTCTGTGAGGTCTGAGTGGGGCGTGGACAGCACCTGCTATATAAACCATCCTCTCAGGCTAGGCAAATGCTGCTGAATCTTTGTTTGTTAGTCAGTTCCAGAGAGTTAGCTAGTACTGTGTGACTTTGTATTTACTTGTTGCTTACTGCGAATAGGCCTTGGGATTCGGTACTTCATTCTGCCAATCCGGACCTAGCAGTAAGACTGGAGTCAGTTGTTTGACCTGCTGGGGTTCTTTTGCTATTCTGTGAACCCAGCAGGTTTGCGGCTGTACTCTCAGACCTGCTTGCTTAATCCTCCTTCACTGTGCAGGGCGTCCAGGTGTCAGTTTAGTGGCAGTAAGCTGAACCTGTGCCCTGCAAGTGGGGGTTAGGATTGTGGATACTCTCCTTGTGTCTATATTTCTATCTCTGACCAAGGAGTTTATTCCCACACCCGTTGGTAACCCTTTGGGGTTTTTTCTGTTGCTGTTAGCAACATCATTTCAGGTGCTCCACATGTTAAATCACTACACATCGCTTCATTGTCCACTCTATTCCATCTGAGCATTACTGACACTAGGGAGACACCCAATTCCTGAGCGTTTGGGCTTCTCCGTTCACTTTGTGTTTATTAGTTATTCCATCACCTCCTGTGTATGTTATGTTATACTGTCTGTGAGTTCGTTTGCTTCGCTTCCCTCTCTGTTCATACACCGGTATACTCCTGTTAGCACTGGTGTGTGTAACAACCAGCAGCTTTTTGTCTGTTAATCGCCTGAATTACCCCCAAATTATCACACCAAAAAACTACTGAAACATTGGCCAATACCTCGTGCCATAACTCCAGCGCAACCATGATAGAGAATAACTCTAACAACAACAGATTCCCTGTAAAGCCTTCATCAAACCATGCTTTGGGCCAGTGGGACACACACCACCTGCCCTCCAAGTACGCTCCAAAACCCAAAGAACCAGACGCATCGGTGAATAATTGCAACTCAACATTGGATCTGGGTTCAGACTGCCAAATGTGAACACCATTAAAATCTGACAAAAACTCTTCCCAAATTTGCGAATCCCTACGAATTTCTTTAGATAATCATATAAAATGACCAGGCCTCTTAACACCCGCTGTCGCTATTTACAACTTCCTGCTAAAGACTTTACCCATTGGGATAATCCTGCAAGCAAAATTAGGCGACTCCAACAATGATTGAGCCTGTTTCAATGTCACCTTTAGACAATGCCAATTATATCCTCCCTCAGCTTAGCTACTTTTTCCATGGGCAAACGACAGCAACCCTAAATCGTATAAATTTCAATATCCAAGAAGGTCAACGCCGATATATGTGGCCCACATTCTTTTCCTCAGCTACTGGAACCCCAAAATCAGTAAACAATGACAATGCATTCAATAAAATATTACCACAAATATCGGACTCAGCGGGGCCCATGAACAACAAATCATCTAAATAATGAACAATTCCAGACTGGCCTGAATATTCTGAAATGCACCAATGAAAAAATCTACTAAACTTCTCAAAATACGAACAAGATATAGAACAACCCATATGAAGACATCTATCAACATATAAACCATCATCCAGATGAAAACCCAAATAACGAAAAGATTCCAGATCAATGGGCAAAAGATGAAAAGCCGACTCTATGTCAATTTTTCTCATCAACGCTCCTCTACCAATGACCTAATCTTTGCCAACGCATCTTCAAAAGATTGATAAACTACCATGGTCAAAAACTCAGGAATGGCATCATTAACTGAAGACCCCTTTGAACAAGATAAATGCTAAATTAATCTAAACTTTCCCTTGGTCTTTTTAGGAACAACACCCACTGGTGACAAAATTAAATCCGGAACTGGCGGAGAACTAAAAGGCCCTACCATTCTTCCCAAAGCAACCTCTTTATTAAATTTTTCTTTCAAAATTTCCGGAAACTGCTCAGCCGAGCGCAAATTACAAACCAGGATGAGATTATTATACTCCCATTATATAAATCACTAGTGAGGCCACATCTTGAATACTGTGTGCAATTTTGGGCACCATATTACAAAAAGAATATCCTGGAGCTAGAAAAGGTTAGGAGGCGGGCGACCAAACTAATCAAGGGCATGGAGACGCTGGAATACGAGGAAAGGCTTGCAAGTCTAGGCATGTTTACATTGGAAAAGAGGAGACTAAGAGGGGGCATCATCAACCTCTACAAATATATAAGGGGTCAATACACAGAGCTTGGGAGGGACCTGTATTCTATAAGATCAGCACAGAGGACACGTGGTCACTCGCTTAGGTTAGAGGAGAAGAGTTTCCGCACATTGAGGCAAAAAGGTTTTTTCACAGTAAGGACAATACGTGTTTGGAATTCCCTGCCTGAGAGAGTAGTAACAGCGGACTCAAGGGGTCATTCCGAGTTGTTCGCTAGCTGCTTTCGGTCGCTGTGCAGCAATCAGGCAAAAAATTGGCACTTCTGCTCATGCGTATGCAGCGCAACGCGCATGCGCGTTGTACTATTACAATGAACAATGTAGTTTCACACAAGGTCTAGCGAAGCTTTTCAGTCGTAATGCTGGCCGCAGAGTGATTGACAGGAAGTGGGTGTTTCTGGGTGTCAACTGACCATTTTCAGGGAGTGTGCGGAAAAATGCAAGCGTGCCTGATAAAACCGCAGGCGTGGCTGGGGAAACACAGGCGTGGCTGGCCGAACGCAGGGCGTGTTCGTGACGTCAAAACAGGAACTGAATAGTCTGAAGTGATCGCAAGCTAGGAGTAGGTCTGGAGCTACTCTGAAACTGCACAAAATTATTTTGTAGCCGCACTGTGATCCTTTCGTTTGCACTTCTGCTAAGCTAAGATACACTCCCAGAGGGCGCGGCTTAGCGTTTGCACAGCTGCTAAAAGCAGCTAGCGAGCGAACAACTCGGAATGACCACCTCAGTCAACACCTTTAAGAATGGGTTAGATAAATTTCTATTGGATAAAGATATTCACGGTTATGGTGCATAGTCACGCATTATAGTTAATATAACTAGTCCTAACATAAAATAACTAGTCCTATAATAGGACTGCACAGGAGACCACAAACAGGTTGAACTCGATGGACAATTGTCTTTTTTCAACCTTAGTTACTACAGTATGGAGGTCATTCTGAGTTGTTCGCTCGTTGCCGATTTTCGCAACGGAGCGATTAAGGCAAAAATTCGCTTTCTGGGAGTGTGCGGAAAAACGCAGGCGTGCCAGGATAAAACACAGGAGTGTCTGGAGAAATGGGGGAGTGGCTGGCCGAACGCAGGGCGTGTTTGTGACGTCAAACCAGGAACCAAACGGGCTGAGCTGATCGCAGTGTAGGAGTAAGTCTCGAGCTACTCAGAAACTGCTAAGAATTATTTATTCGCAATTCTGCTACTCTTTCGTTCGCAATTCTGCTAAGTGAAGATACACTCCCAGAGGGCGGCGGCCTAGCGTGTGCAATGCTGCTAAAAGCAGCTAGCGAGGTGTCAAAGTCAGAAAAATGTCTCAATGCACGTTGCCATATTTGCACCGCACACTGGTCCGCGCTGCGCGTGCGTGCGCTCTCCCGTGAATGCGCATACCCGCAATAACGTGCACTCGCAGGCGCGGTATGCGTATTTACGGTAGAGTTTATGTAGTCGTAGCGTGCGACTCATTCGTTACAAATTTTCACAATTAATGTAGTTTATAGATCATGGTCCCTTTGATAGATTCTGAAAGTTTGGTTAAAATACAATGTCCCAGAGCTGAGGAATCCCTCTCTATATCGTACGAAGGGTCTAACAGGAATCATACAGCAGTGTTTGGTACCCATCGGAAGAGTATTTAATTAGCAATATTCCGGTGTTGGTTTGGAGCGTATTAATCGCTCGTGCGAATAGTTATGGACATAAGAAGTTTATGTCCATTTCTATTATTTACACATACTCAGGTATGCGGCGGGAAACCCAGTTTCCCACCCACCTGAGCTGTTGGAAATCGTCACAGCCCACCTGTATGAATCACCCTATGACCTTTTGTTATGATGCAGGGCCGAATTCCTTCGGCCAATGGACAATGGGATTGTAGGACCAGGAGATTGCATTGTGTGTGGGGCATAAATAGGCAGGCCGACCACATCCAGCGCTCACTCTCTCATCAACGGTTATCTGCTGATAGCCGGGAGCTGGATATCGAGGCGCAGGCGATCGTACCCTTTGTGCGTAAGTTTCTCTCCGTTATCATTGTCTTTCTGTGAGCCAATTTCTCTCATCTCATCTCTCTCTCTCTCTCTCTCGCTCTCTCTCTCTCTGTCCTGTTCTCTCATATCTCCCCTAGACTAGGCTAGTATTGTATTGTATTAGATAGTATTGTATTGTATTGCATTTAGGTCAGTGTAGTATTGTCTTTTTGTATTTATTGTTTAGTTCTGTGGTTAGGAAGTCTCTGTTATATTGTAGTGTATCATTTGTACTGTTATCCCCTTTTACAAGTATATTAGATATAATACAGTTAATAGGCCTTGGAACCTAAACCAGCATCTGTGTATTTTCTATAGTGTTAAGTGTTCACTTGAGCATCGGTGACGCTCAAGCAGCTTTGTAGTTAGTCAGGTTACACAAGGTTGCACTTACACCCTGTACTCACATTAAGGTATTCAGTGTATTTCATTGGTATAAGGTTTTATCGTAAAGGTATAGTGTTGTGAGCGTCTGCATCGCTGGTGACCTCCTCGTGGTCTCGAGCGTAGGCTACGCTACAGCGAATCATTCCCCTAGTCATAACCAATAACGTGTCCTGTGATCACTGGGCCGTGAGCGAACGTGACGCTTGAGCGTCTCGCCTACGGCTGAGCGATCGCTACGCTAATAGCGTACCATTACGGTACTTCTTAAGCAAACAGCGTACAGTGTTCTTAGCTTCATAAAGGGTTGTTATACGACAAAGGAATTTAGCATTGTCAATTGGGGACTCGTCCTATCCTTCTCATATCTGCACTAGGTAGATCAGCAGACATTATCCCTCCAGCAAAGGGTGGGAGGTTGTCTCACAGTGCTGACGGGATAAGCGTCTGCTTCGCTTAGATAAAGAGTGCTGAAGGAATCCGGGAACCGGAAGTAAGAACAAAACGCTTGTGTCTTTTAAAACTATTTTATTTCTCTTCTGTCTTGCGTATACACGCACGCATACATATATCTGCATTTTCTGTTTCATTTTCGTATATCACTATTCCTGTTTGCCAATTTTATAGTTGATAGAAAGTGCTAAAAAGAGATTTGCTGTTATTTAATAGTAGAGGTAATAGTTAAAGTATAGAACAACACACGGTTTGTCTGAGATACAAGGCAGTCAGTGTGGATTGCGGTAGATGATCAGGGATCATTTACATTGATAAAAATAGAAATTGTGTTACGGTGGATCTTTATATTGCGTACACGTGTCGCTAACAAAGACTAGCGTACGCAATCCAAAGGCAGACGCACGCAGCGTTCATTACGCAACGTAGCGTCCGGTTACGCCCACGTAGCTCAAGCTGTGATAAAGTGAAGTAACGCAAAGGCGATAAGTAACGCAAAAGCGATAATTAACGCACAGCGGTAGATAACGCGAAGCGGTAAATAACGCAAATCTATTTTTGGAAAATCTGAAATTTAGTTTAACAGATCCTGCTCCTAATTGGTAACACTTTTGGCCTAAAGACAATTTCTGCGCAGAAATAGATATAGAAACAAAAGTGTACATGTGTTGAGTGAGTGTGTTTTGTATACAAAAGTTTATATAACTTTAAGGTGGAACCAAAAGGAAAGCCGGGTACTCGTCAAGGGACACACGTGTAAGTGACATATACGGTGGCTAGGGAGGCATCCCTGGTTAAATAATATTTGAGCATTAGAGTATAGCGGACCATAAGGTAACAAGACCAGGAGGTCATAAGGTAACAAGACCAGGAGGTCATAAGGTAACAAGACCAGGAGGTCGTAAGGTAAAAGGTCCGCTATAAAAGTCCAGTGGCACAACGCCTGGGGTGTTGGTGCAGAACCCATATAGGCCATAAGCTCTTGCTGAAGGAATCGCGGCCGGAAACATCGATTCCATTGATCTTTCAGTACATGACAAGTAGTGCTCGTGTACTGAACGATTGGACCACACGTAATTGTGTGCAGTAGTTAGTAATCTGACCTAATACCATTAGAGTAGAGTGGTCACAAACGCTATCTGTACATTCTGACGTGATTTGTGTAATTTTTTATTTTTGGAAGGGAAGTTCGCTGGTCACTCAGGAACTATCTAACAACCCCAACTTTACTGGAAAGAGTAAGTGTCCTGCGGGTAACCCTCATATGTTCCAGTAAACTGAAGGTTCCATAGGGGCCCTGTATCGAGTACGCCAGCACCATATCGGTGTGATCAGGTCGTATTGGTCGAGGTGGGCGAGTGAGTGGGGTACTCGGTAAACCGCCACCGCCGGCCTACTGTGGAGTAATTTGGTTGTCTGTAAAGGCTTGCTGAAAACCTTGATACAGAGATCCAAGGAGGACTAAGCAACACCTGCAGACTATGGGGGCCAGTTGCTCAGGTAGGGGGCGATCAACCCTGGTTCAGGTTGATTCTGTGAACCGACCAATTGGGTCGGCACGATATGTAATGTGTGAAAAATATGGAATTCACACCGAATCTTTATGTGATGAATGGGAGAGAATGACTGTACAAGACAGGGACAAATTCCCAAGAATAGGTAGCTTCAGTCCAGAAGTGTTACAAAATTTAAGGAGGAGGATATGTCTCGTAAAATCAACAAAGAGACGAATTCAACATCATGATTGTTTACAGTTATGGCACCAGGAAGGTGAGATACAGAGAGGTTTGGCTCTGGCGGCAGGATCTGGGGCAGTCAGGAAGTTGATTGCCACAGCTCCTCCTCCACCATACATTGCAGGAGAGAAGTTGATTGCGGAGAGAAACGCACTGGGTTGTAAAACACAAACTCTTAGTAACCCTGTAAATGTTAATGATGTTAACCAAATAACTCATGCAAGTATTAACCCATGCAAGATGTACCCTGTTTTGAACCTTCCTCAGGAGTGTGATCAAGAAGACGATTCAGCAACAATTTCAGCTCTCTCTCTTGCAGCCACCATAGCAGAGACCACAGTAGGCACAGCGACACCCACGAGATTAGTGAAAGCCCCTAGCGGAGGGATAGGTGAGGTCGTGTCAACGGGTAAGTACGGCACCATGCACTACACTGAAACAATTGTACCACAACAAGCTGTAGAATCTACACAGGAAGAGGCTGTTAGAATTGCTCCTGTAAGGGTAATAGCAGTTCCCAATGGAAAAACAGATGTGTCTGGAGCCACTCCCATAAGGAACATTGCCATGTACACTCCATTTTCCCGAATGGAATTAAGAACAATAGTGTCCGAATTTCCTGACCCCAGGAAGGATTTGGTTGCTAGCCAAAAATACATCAGGGATTTAGGTAACACTGTAGAACCCAACAACAAGGATTGGCAGATACTGCTAAGAGCTTGTTTACCTTCCAATGTTGATGCAACTCAGTTTTTAGCTGATTGTGCATTGGATAAAGATGTACCGCTTACAGACGTGTACAACAAGGATAATGTAAAAAGGATAAATTTACAGCTAAAAGAGTATTTCCCAGCCGTTGTTAAATGGAATAAAATATTTTCCATTAAGCAAAAGGAGTCCGAAACGGCAATAGAATATTTTCACTGGGCACTATTAGAAATGGCAAAGTACACTGGTATAGAAGACATTAAGACCAACCCAAACCATCGAGAAGTAGCAGTATCTGTACTGATGGATGGTTTAAAGGAAACATTAAAGACTAGGGTTCAGACCACGCAACCATGCTGGCGAGGTCTGTCAGTGTCCGGCTTGAGAGAGGCTGCTATTGATCACGACAGAAACATCACTAGGCACAGGGAATCGCAAAGTGATAAGTTGATGTCCGTAAGTATACAGGCGCTGACCACAAGGCAGCCTGCGTATGTACCACCGAATCCTGTGGGTAAGGCAAGTGTAATAACATGTTTTTCTTGTAACAGACCGGGACACTTTGCACGAGAATGTAGAACAAAGAATGTACAAAGATCTTTTCAACCCCCTAGACAACAACACAACACACGACATTGGGAGCAGGGTCCACAGAGGCGGAGTTTTGAGCCACATACAGGGGAAACAAAAAGATATCCCCCGAACAGAGATTGGCATGCCTCTGGTAGTTCCCAGCTAACTCCCTCACAAGTAGTTGCTGCCAGCGGGATTCAGGGAGGTCAGCATACCCAATAGGGGTGTGGCCATACCTGTAATCTGCAGCCAGTTAAGTTGATTGCCAGTCTTGGAAGCGAACCAGAGATTGCAATCAATGTGGCTGGTAAAACTTTAAACTTTCTTGTAGACACAGGGGCGGCCAAGTCAGTGATAAATTCGACAGTGGGCATGAGAACCACTGGTAGGACAGTTCCAGCCATGGGAGTAACAGGAGTAGTCCAGCACTACCCTGTTAGCAAACCAGCCGAGATTACAATAGGGCCTTTGCATACCAAGCATTCCTTTTTGCTGGCTGCATCGGCACCAACCAATCTCCTGGGAAGAGACTTACTATGTAAAATGGGTTGCGTCATTTATTGTACTCCTGAAGGTGTATTCTTGGACATCCCTGAGAATCACGCTCAGGAAGTACGAGACATGCTAGACTCCCCATCAAAATTAATGTCACATTCCATTATGACAAATAGGAATCCATCCCAAGTAGAAGAGATGACATCTCAGATACCAGAGTCACTTTGGACAAAAGATGGACAGGACACTGGATTAATGGCAAACGTAGCTCCAGTAGTTGTGCAAGTAAAAGATGGTAGGATAGCTCCAAAAATCCCACAGTATCCTCTGAAGCCAGAGGTGGAGTTAGGAGTTTTTCCCGTAATAGAGCGCTTGCTACAACAGGGCATTCTAGTAAGAACGTCCAGCACCGCAAATAGTCCCATCTTCCCTGTTAAAAAGAGTGGGGGGAGGGGTTACAGGCTAGTGCAGGATCTAAGGGGGATTAACAAAATAGTTGAGAGTCAGTTCCCCGTAGTGCCTAATCCAGCTGTCATCCTAATGCAAATTCCTCCCACTGCCAAATTTTTCACTGTTATTGACCTCTGCTCCGCTTTCTTTTCGGTACCTCTGCACCCTGACAGCCAATATTTGTTTGCATTCACATACAGAGGAGTCCAATACACGTGGACTCGGTTACCCCAAGGTTTCATAGATAGTCCAAGTATATTTTCTCAGGCTTTGCATGATTGTTTACAGTCTTTCCAACCAGACAGTGGATCAGTATTGATACAGTATGTGGACGATTTATTACTGTGTTCAGATTCACTGGAAACATCTCTGAAGGATACGAAACAGCTCCTGTTTCATCTTTCAGACACAGGTCACAAGGTTTCCAAAGACAAGTTGCAATTATGCCAAGCTAAGGTAAAATATTTGGGACACTGTCTAACACAAGGACTGAGACACCTGACCGCTGATAGAATCCAAGCCATTAGAGACATGACACTGCCACAAACCCAGCAACAGATCAGGACGTTTTTAGGAATGTGTGGGTATTGCCGTAATTGGATCCCAGGGTTTTCCATATTGGCGCTACCTTTGCAGGAAATGGTCTCCTCAAACAAACCTGATCGGATTTCGCATACAGACGAATCCGAAACAGCATTTGAGAGACTCAAACAGTGCCTAACGCAGGCACCAGCACTAGGTATGCCAGACTATGGGAAACCCTTTGAACTATACGGAACAGAAAGTGCTGGGTGCGCAGCAGGTGTACTAACACAAAAACACGGTGATGCCAGCAGGCCAATTGCATACTACAGCGCTCAGCTAGACACGGTAGCGCGATCCCTCCCCACATGCTTGCGTAGCGTTGCGGCGATAGCATTGCTAGTGACAAAAAGCGAAGATGTTGTGCTAGGCCACAACCTCACAATCCATACACCGCATGCGGTATCTGCCTTATTGAATTCTGCCCAAACCAGACACGTCTCATCTGCAAGGTTTACAAGATGGGAATTGGCATTAATGGCCCCAGTAAACATCACCATAAGGAGATGCAGCGCATTAAATCCTGCAACATTTCTCCCAGGTGTGCCTGGTCAGACACAAAGGGTGGAAGGTGAGAGTGATGGGGAAGGAGGATTTAATGCAAAGGAAGATACACATGATTGTATGGAATATTTGACCCAAAATTTTACCGCAAGGCCTGACATCAGTGACAATCCACTGAAAGATGCAGAACTCACGTTCTACACGGACGGTAGTTGTCACAGACAGTCAGACTCGGGAGACTTGTGTACTGGATATGCAGTCGTAGATGACCAAGACACCATAGAAGCGGAACCGCTAGGCCCACCTCACTCAGCCCAGGTTGCTGAACTGGTCGCCCTAACCAGAGCATGTGAATTGGCTAAGGGTAAGTCAGCCAATATCTACACCGATTCTAGATACGCGTTCGGGGTAGTCCATGATTTCGGAGCCCTATGGCGGCTCAGAAATTTCATGACGGCAGCTGGTACACCGATAGCGCATGCAGCTCACATAAAAAGGCTTCTAACAGCGATACAGGAACCCGACAGAGTGGCTGTTATCAAATGTAAAGCACATACATATAGCCAAGACCCAGTATCCCTTGGTAACAGCCGAGCAGACGAAGCTGCAAAGCTTGCAGCTGCTACCCCCACACGGACAGACACCACACAGTTGATGGTATTTAATACCATCAACACACAGAAGTTGTGTGAGATGCAGAATTTGTGTTCCACACAGGAAAGAGCAGTCTGGAAGGCAAAGGGATATGGCCAGGAGTCCTCAGGGCTCTGGACGGATGGACATGGTAAACCGGTGGCCCCCAGGGCATACCTTCCATGTCTGGCTGAAGCAGCTCACGGGCTGACTCATCTAGGCAAGGAGGGGATGTGCAAATTGGTAAGAGCATACTGGTGCGCCCCAGGATTCTCCTCTCATGCGGGTAAAAGAGCAATGTCATGCCTTACCTGTCTGAGAAAGAATATTGGAAAAGCAATACCTACAGAACCATCCCATATCCCACCTGCCGGCGGCCCTTTCCAGGTAATACAAATTGACTTCATTCAATTACCCCCATGTCGAAATTTGAAATATGTACTTGTTTGTATAGATGTTTTCTCGAATTGGGTCGAGGCTTTTCCAGCAGCTACAAATACCGCTATGTTTACAGCTAAGAAAATTGTGCAGGAATTTGTATGTAGATATGGTATCCCTAGAATCATTGAAAGTGATAGGGGTACCCATTTTACAGGTGATGTCTTTCAAGGAATGTGTAAATTGATGGGTATTGATAGCAAGCTGCACACTCCGTACCGTCCACAGGCGAGTGCGAAGGTCGAAAGAGTGAACAGCACTATTAAAAATAAATTGAGTAAAGTAATGGCAGAGACAGGATTGACGTGGCCAGAAGCTTTACCCATTGTTTTGTATAGCATCAGAACCACTCCCAGGTCCCCTCTTAATCTGTCCCCTTTTGAAATCTTGTTTGGTCGACAACCGCATGTCATGATTAACCCTCAGGATGATTTGAAATGTAACAATGAAGTAACTGTAAAGTACTTGATTAACATGAGTAAGCAGTTGAGGAATCAAAATGATAATCTGAAGTTGATGATTCCTGATTTACCAGATAGTAATTGTCATGACATTGAACCTGGGGATTATGTAATGATACGAAATTTTCTACGCTCAGGTTGTCTTATTGATAGATGGGAAGGACCATACCAGGTCTTATTGACTAGCACCACAGCATTGAAGGTTGCTGAGAGAGAGACTTGGGTCCATTCATCCCACTGCAAAAAGGTTGCTGATCCAGAGAAGTCCCGTGATAAGGAACAGACGGTAGAGGTTGTATCACTGGAGTGTCTGTTCCAGGAGGACTGAGGCGGCACCTGAGCCTTGAAGACCGAAAGCAGTTGTCGACTCCCTTCTCCCTTTTATTGTTTTTCTCCACTTCCCAGCCCCTCTCCCTTAAAATTTATTTTTCCCCCTTCTCATTCTTCTCTATTTCCTCCTCAAAGATGGACTTGCCCCAAGAGACTGTGATCCGGATTTTGATGTTAACCATGATGTTGACCAGAGCAGTCTGTTCCGGCGAGAGTACCATAGAGGTCGAAAGAGGTTCTGGAATGGGTTCCGATTATGATGATGGAGGCGTAGTTTTCCAAGATCAACCAAACCAACAAGCAAAGGCGAGTATCAGAAAACGATCCGATAGAAGAAATTGTGATGGATTGTTAGCTGAAGAAAATTGTATCTGTAGGCTCTGTGATAATCTGGTTGAAGATGGATGCATAAAGAAATGCCAATCTAGTTTTAATATCCATATAGACCGGCATCCATTGAGTGACTATCACTCCTTAGTGGGTAACGTGTTAAACCAAACAGATTGTTGGGTATGCTCTCAAGTACCTCAGGGTCACAGCAAATCAGGGCTAGTACCATTTCCTTTAACGTTAGGGGAGGTACTTGAGCTAAGTGGTGGGAGACCGGTGGACCGGAGGTTTAACATCTCCAGCCCTCCTAGTTTGAAGCTCCACCAATACCATGTGGATAGGTCCCTCTTATGTTTTAACATCTCCAATCCCAGAAAACCGGGAAATTGGGAAGTGTCATGGAGCAACCTTACCATGACCTTTTCACACAGAGCAGATAGAATGCCTACAGATACAGAGCTCGTACGCCACATAGCCAGTAGAGGAAAATCTTTCCGGTATCGATATACCTTAGGAAATAGGATTACTAGAGTTGGAGAGGTATCACCAGGATACTGTGCACATATCGTACAAACCGATACGTGCATTAAGCAGATGGAAGAATTAGGGTCAGGAGATTTCACCTGGAAGGTTTGTAACATGATCATGTCCTTCTCCGTCCCTTATGTTCTCCCCGATGATGCATATTTCATATGCGGGAGAAAGGCGTACAAGTGGCTTGCCCCAAACTCTGAAGGATTGTGTTATATTGGAAAAGTATTGCCTGAAGTGATGACTGTTACACATGACAAAATGAAGGACATACACCGTGGTGCCCAAGCTCCTTATACTCACACTCATTACGAGCACCGAGTTAAAAGACAACTGTCAGAAAGGTTAGAGCATCCGGCCTCTGATCTTATCCATGAATCCACCGGGATTCAGGTTCTGGTAGCGTTAAATTTCACTCGCACCGCTCGAGGTGTGATGAATTATAGATACATTTCCGCACTCGCCAATTTGTTAGATAATATCACTGAAATGTATGATGACACGTTTAGATACACTGGAAGAGAACTTCAAGCTTACAAAACAGAACTAGTTCAGCATAGGATGGTTCTTAATTATCTTACAGCAGTAACAGGCGGATATTGTGTTACATTGGCAACACAGTACGGCATAAAGTGTTGCACGTATATCACAAATAGCACCGAGGATCCGGTAGAGGTCATAGACCAAAAGATGGACGATATTCTCCAATTGAAGTGGGAATTTCGTCGAAAACACAATCTCACCCTTGCTGCTGTAGGTAATGAGCTGACTAGTTGGGTGTCATGGTTGAACCCGCGAAATTGGTTCTCCGGTTTGGGAGACTGGGCTCAAGGAGTCATAATGGATGTTGGAAAGTTTCTACTATGTATCTTGGGTGTCGTTATATCGATTGGATTGATATTTAGATGCGGGCAGGCTTTAATGAGGTGCAAACAAAGTACAAAAGTGATGAGCTTGAGGAGTGAGGAAACCGTAATTAACCTGGATTTGATTTATGACCCAATGATAGAAACCAGGATGTGATGAAAATGCGATTATACGGTCCGTTTCTTTCACCTGTTTTTCTGCTTTTCTCCAAGATACAAAGACCCCCTTGGACGAGGAAGCTGACGAGACGAGATGTATACAGACAACGGATTGACCAAAGAAGAAGATTTGACAACTTTAAATATGGACACTTGATGAACTTTGCCATGGATCCCCAGTTTCCCTAGTATTTTTAAACTCACGCTAGCCCAACATTTTTGTAAATCTGATGGCTCAGACAAAGCTATTTGCTCATGCCCAAGGAGCAATACAGCGCAAAGAAGACGACTCTCAACAGATACCGAACACAACTTCGACGACAGATGTACATTTCCCTGACATAGAATATCATTGCATTTTTCGTAAGTGTTCTTTATCTTCATCTCTACAACCCTCAGGTAATGACACACATAGACGATAGGGAATACAGGCACAGATATCAGCAACCACATACCTCCCCCATTCATGTATCATCAACTAAAATGTGCATCCCCATTTTGTTACAACCACAGCCGAAATGAGCTCGGTAAAGTTTGACAGCCCATCCACAGACCTGTACCACAGGATAAGAAGGAATTCAAATGTATACTTCGCAATACCTCGAAGCTTGATTTACAACACGTACGGCACGATGATACATGACCCCCCAAACATGGATTCATACACACATGCTTCTGCTATCTCACTAGGTCATACCCTCTTCACACCTTCTCCTCTCTCCTCCCCTACCCAACCATGGAAATCAATTAACCCCTGACTTACATTTTTCTCCTTAAATGTTTTGTGGCAGTTATTATTGACTGCCAAAGGGTGGACTGTCAAAGTCAGAAAAATGTCTCAATGCACGTTGCCATATTTGCACCGCACACTGGTCCGCGCTGCGCGTGCGTGCGCTCTCCCGTGAATGCGCATACCCGCAATAACGTGCACTCGCAGGCGCGGTATGCGTATTTACGGTAGAGTTTATGTAGTCGTAGCGTGCGACTCATTCGTTACAAATTTTCACAATTAATGTAGTTTATAGATCATGGTCCCTTTGATAGATTCTGAAAGTTTGGTTAAAATACAATGTCCCAGAGCTGAGGAATCCCTCTCTATATCGTACGAAGGGTCTAACAGGAATCATACAGCAGTGTTTGGTACCCATCGGAAGAGTATTTAATTAGCAATATTCCGGTGTTGGTTTGGAGCGTATTAATCGCTCGTGCGAATAGTTATGGACATAAGAAGTTTATGTCCATTTCTATTATTTACACATACTCAGGTATGCGGCGGGAAACCCAGTTTCCCACCCACCTGAGCTGTTGGAAATCGTCACAGCCCACCTGTATGAATCACCCTATGACCTTTTGTTATGATGCAGGGCCGAATTCCTTCGGCCAATGGACAATGGGATTGTAGGACCAGGAGATTGCATTGTGTGTGGGGCATAAATAGGCAGGCCGACCACATCCAGCGCTCACTCTCTCATCAACGGTTATCTGCTGATAGCCGGGAGCTGGATATCGAGGCGCAGGCGATCGTACCCTTTGTGCGTAAGTTTCTCTCCGTTATCATTGTCTTTCTGTGAGCCAATTTCTCTCATCTCATCTCTCTCTCTCTCTCTCTCGCTCTCTCTCTCTCTGTCCTGTTCTCTCATATCTCCCCTAGACTAGGCTAGTATTGTATTGTATTAGATAGTATTGTATTGTATTGCATTTAGGTCAGTGTAGTATTGTCTTTTTGTATTTATTGTTTAGTTCTGTGGTTAGGAAGTCTCTGTTATATTGTAGTGTATCATTTGTACTGTTATCCCCTTTTACAAGTATATTAGATATAATACAGTTAATAGGCCTTGGAACCTAAACCAGCATCTGTGTATTTTCTATAGTGTTAAGTGTTCACTTGAGCATCGGTGACGCTCAAGCAGCTTTGTAGTTAGTCAGGTTACACAAGGTTGCACTTACACCCTGTACTCACATTAAGGTATTCAGTGTATTTCATTGGTATAAGGTTTTATCGTAAAGGTATAGTGTTGTGAGCGTCTGCATCGCTGGTGACCTCCTCGTGGTCTCGAGCGTAGGCTACGCTACAGCGAATCATTCCCCTAGTCATAACCAATAACGTGTCCTGTGATCACTGGGCCGTGAGCGAACGTGACGCTTGAGCGTCTCGCCTACGGCTGAGCGATCGCTACGCTAATAGCGTACCATTACGGTACTTCTTAAGCAAACAGCGTACAGTGTTCTTAGCTTCATAAAGGGTTGTTATACGACAAAGGAATTTAGCATTGTCAGAGGGAACAACTCAGAATGACCCCCTATGTTACTATACCAAACCAGATCCAACTTGTCCCTTAATAGGCAAAGGGAAACCTCTGGAAAAACCCAACCTTAACAAATCAGCATCTTCTCTGTTTGGGTAATATTCTACCCAACAAGACAATTTATCCAATCTCACGGGAGTAGGGGCCCTTCTTAGTATTGGCAACTGCGGGAGCTGTCTGTTAAAACCTCCTCTACCACCTGAGGGCCGCGAGCAGTCTCTAATGGGATGTGACCCCCCCACAGCGGATACAAACATGCCGAAAATGACACCTTGACCCTAGAGTGCATTGACCATTATTAAAAGCATAGCACCTACTTTGGCTGTTCTTCCCTGCCGTCTATCTATTACTGTTACTACAACGCTTCTCACTAATCGCTTCAGAACCACTCTTCAGTGGCTGTGTAATGTCTACAAAAATCTCCACATCTTTTTTACCAAAATCTATAACAGCTCTGCCATGCTGTTTCCTGCGAAAATCCTCATCATAAATCCTCCAAGCTTAGAATATGATTTATACGCCTCTCCACCTATACCAGATTTCTTTCTGGCCACAGCTAATGCCTTCTTTGCTTTGCTGGTTAATGCAAACATGTTAACATATCTGCCCTCTCGTATATGATCCCTAATTGTGGGCCGTACTCCTCTTAACACAGCTGTATTAGCACATTGCAGAGAAACCTCAGGACCCTCCTCCGAGGACATACTAGAACTGCTGTGTTTGCGCCTTCTTTTGTGTTTTCTCTTGCAACCACTGCAATCACTATCTACTGAATCTGAGGACTCAGAGGAAGATGACCTAACAGAAGGTCTAGAGAGCATGGTGTCAATTTTTGCAGATGATACCAAATTGTGTAAGGCTATAAATACAGAGGAGGATGCAGAGTCTCTTCAGAACGACTTAGTTAAATTAGAAGCATGGGCAGCCAAATGGAGAATGCGCTTCAACACAGACACGTGTAAGGTAATGCACTGTGGTAACAAGAACAAAAATTACACCTACCTACTAAATGGGGTAAAATTAGGGGATTCTGTACTGGAAAAGGACTTAGGTGTCCTCATAGATAGCAAGCTAAGCAGTAGTACCCAAAGTAGGACTGCAGCAAAGAAGGCTAATAAGATATTAGCATGCATAAAAGGGGGTATTGATGCTAGGGACGAGAGTATTATACTCCCGTTATATAAATCACTAGTGAGGCCACACCTTGAATACTGTGTACAATTCTGGGCACCGCACTACAAAAAGAATATCCTGGAGCTAGAAAAGGTACAGAGGAGGGCGACCAAACTAATTAAGGGCATGGAGACAATGGAATACAAGGAGAGGCTTGAAAGACTAGGCATGTTTACATTGGAAAAGCGGAGACTAAGAGGGGATATGATCAACATCTACAAATATATAAGAGCTTGCGCGGGACCTGTTTTTGGTTAGATCAACACAGAGGACTCGTGGACACTCGCTCAGGTTAAAGGAGAGGAGATTCCGCACAATATGGCGTAAATACTTTTTCACGGTAAGGACAATACGTGTTTGGAATTCCCTGCCCGAGGGAGTTGTAATGGCGGAATCTGTCAACACCTTTAAGAATGGGTTAGATAAATTCCTAATGGATAAGGATATCCAGGGGTATGGTGCATAGTCATGCATTATAGTTACTATAAATAGGGATAAAATGCAACGGCTGACAGCAGCATCAGTCAGAAATTTTAGTCAAATCATCATGCATAGGAGACCACAAATAGGTTGAACTCGATGGACAATTGTCTTTTTTCAACCTCAGATACTATGTTACTATGTGGATGAACCACTTTCCTTCCTGCGCCTGTGCCTACTTTGTCGCTTATCTGCCCCTCTTTGCTTGCATGTTTTCTCCTTAACCACTGACTTATTGCCCGAGCTGGCTACTGCACCCTCCTGACACGCTTCAAAGTCAAAATCAGACTCACCATAAAATCTACCGCCATCGTCCAGAGCGGATTCGACCACAGCCACCGATTCCCCTGATTCCTCCTGTAGTTCAGGGGCAATCAAAGATTCTGCAGGAGAAATGCAAGGGGAAACATCCACTAGACACTCATCAAGTATCTCATTACCCCCACTTTTCCTGCGTGCCCTAGCGCGTGAACCTGCGGCCGCTGGTTGACTTGCACTAGACTCATTAATCATGGAGGGATTATGCCCCCTCAAGACCCTCCCCTCAGCATGACCCGCAGTAAGAACAGGAACCAGTGCTGATATTACTGAAGTGCATATAGACGCCACCTCAGACGAATTCCAGCCAGCACCTTTACACCCTAAACGCACGGTGTCTGTGTATGAATGCCTAGGAACCATGTGCCTGCTTTGATTTACCTCAGATGCCTTGTTTTTGCCCCTCATACTCAAGTTAACAGGCTCAAATCTCTGCTGCACACCAGCATTTTCCAGGCTTGAAGTACCTGCGCGCTGACCTACTCCCTCTGTGATTCCATAGGCACCCCTTAAACTGGCCCTCTCCCTGTTACCGCCTCTATTGGGTTCTCCCAATCCTTGCACCACCAATTGTTCACTTGTGCCCCTTCCAGATTGCTCACCTCTGGGAAGTCCGGTTCTGCAAAGACCACCTCTGCCTGCCACAGTCCCCCGCAGGCCCACGGGGCGACAGCGGCGCACCTCCGGAACATGCAATCCTGAGGTAGCCCCTCTCGACGTTACCACTCTCTGCATCACCCTACTCCGTGATTCCACCATGGCACCCACACTCCGAGACATCGTACCTATGGTCTGCACTTCCAAAAGATTAGCACTCACACCACTAAGTACCCCACCAGCGCGTGACACAGATGAGCTGGTCACCTGGCCTCTGCATGACGCAGCTCTGCCCACCACAACTATCTCAGGAGGTCGAGCCCGACCCCTGCCGGCGGGATTATCACCCACATTTACTACACCCCTCCCCCCCCCCCCTGTCTTCCCTGTGCTGAAATGACCTGTCCCCAACTTGACACAGACTCAGCAGTACCCCTGCCACCGCTTTCAATAAAATGGATAGGGGGACCCGCAGCACGACTGGGCCTTGGCATGTTAAAGTAAAGAATAGTGAGATAATGGAAAGATTAAAGAAAAAAGGGGGAGAAAAATAGAGATTAGTAAAAGTTGAAAGGAAGAAAATAAAACAAATTCACAGTTATAAACAGTTCAGTACAACACAAACATAGAGCACTTCACTGTTCAATTTTTTCTGAGGAAAAGAGGGAGAACTTAATCAATCCTCCCCTCATAAGTGCTAAGCCCCTCCTGTCACCTAATTCCTCAGCAACCTCATAGGTCAAGCAGTTACCATGGACACACCTCCACCTGTCCTTGCTGCTTCATTCAGTACAATACTCAGAATTTTATGTCATTATGGACAGATGAAATGTCCTTCGTTCTCTTTCTCCCAGATGTGTGTGTTGAGTGATCTAGTACAGAACACTCAGTCAGCACACATCTCAGGATGCTCAGCACTCAGTGCGATGTGTGCTGAGCGAGGGGTAAAAAAACAAAAAACGTGAGTGATCTGACTAGATTTAGCCCAATCTAGAGCCAGCTCGTGTGGCTGTGGCGCCCTTCCCCCCAAAAAAACAAAACAAAACAACAACAAAAACTATTCTCCATCTTGGGGGTCCACGACCCCCCTGGAGGGAGAATAAATAGCGTGGCACACGTAGACTGCCACCGTGCCCGCAAGGAGCTCATTTCTGCTCGCCCCGCTGCCAGTATGCCGGCAGCCGGGATCCTGCCACCGGTATGCTGGGCGCTGGGATCCCGACCGCCAGCAGCACATACTACACCCTGTGCAACCATATACTGATCTAGAATCAGTACTAAGGCAGGATGCATGGGGAGGGTACAGGGGGTAGAGGTGTGGGAGCTGATGCCAGTGCTGGGCAACATGGGGAGGGTACAGGTGTGGGAGCTGATGCCAGTGCTCGGCAGCATGGGGAGGGTACAGGGGGTTACAGGTGTGGGAGCTGATGTCAGTGCTGGGCAGCATGGGGAGGGTACAGGGGGTTACAGGTGTGGGAGCTGATGCCAGTGTTGGGCAGCATGGGGAGGGTACAGGAGGTTACAGGTGTGGGAACTGATGCCAGTGCTGGGCAGCATGGGGAGGGTACAGGGGGTTACAGGTGTGGGAGCTGATGCCAGTGCAGGGCAGCATGGGGAGGGTACAGGGGGTTACAGGTGTGGGAGCGGATGCCAGTGTTGGGCAGCATGGGAAGGGTACAGGGGGTTACAGGTGTGGGAGCTGATGCCAGTACTGGGCAGCATGGGGAGGGTACAGGTGTGGGAGCTGATGCCAGTGTTGGGCAGCATGGGGAGGGTACAGGGGGTTACAGGTGTGGGAGCTGATGCCAGTGTTGGGCAGCATGGGGAGGGTACAGGGGCAGCACAAGTGAGGGAGCTGCTGGCAGTGCTGGGCAGAATGGGGAGGGTACAGGGGGTTACAGGTGTGGGAGCTGATGCCAGTGCTGGGCAGCAGGGGGAGGGTACAGGGGCAGCACATGTGAGGGAGCTGCTGGCAGTGCTGGGCAGAATGGGGAGGGTACAGGGGGCAGCACAGGGGCACATGAAGCAGTGGCTGTCAAGGCCCTGTAAAGTTTCCTGCTCCCTCCAGCAGGCTGGGGGCAGCTCAGGGAGACTCCCAGCATGTTAGTCCTGACAGGTGGTGGGTGAGTCAGGCTGCACTGCTGCAGTGGCCGGGATGAAGATGACAAGCCAGGGAGGGGCAGCAGCAGTGCAGCCCAGCATAAAGTCTCTCAAACCCCCACTCCCCAAGGGACAACTCACCCACTCTTATCGCTGGGGCTCCTGGCAGAGCCGGACTCTTCTTCTCCACAGATGACTAGTGTCTGCTTTTCCACCGTGACCAGGAGACTGCAGGGACCAGGCGCATCGCACAGCACGCCACACGGCACATGCTGCAGCTATGTATATCAGGCTGGGCCAAGGTGCGGAAAATGGGACTGGCCTGGGGGGCATCTGTAACCCTTCCCCCCACCCCAACCTGTCACTGATGCCTGGTCTTCTCCTCGGGTGCTTCCTTTGTTAGGGTGCCGCGCTGTCAATCGTCCAGGCTAGGGTGTCTGCCGGCAGAGCTCCAGGGCAGTGTGCTGAAGGGGAGAGACTGCAAAGAGCTCCCGCAGCAGCACAGGATCACAGCGGGAGCTCTTTCACATTGACAGTGCAGCGCCCGCTGACATTTTTGGCGCCTGGAGCTCGCGCTCCACTGGAACCGCCCTCGCTACGCCCCTGGTCAATGATAGCACAGCGCGTCGCTATCATTATGGGCTATACACATGGAGCGATGGGTGCTTAATTTCTAAGCAATCTAGTCAGATTGCTTAGAATTTAAGCATACATCTCTCAGTGTGTACCCCTTAACGGGTGGTCTTCTGTATGCCGGCGGTCGGGCTCCCGGCTCTCAGTATACCGGCGCCGGGAGCCCGACCGCCGGCATACCGACACTTATTTTCCCTCGTGGGGGTCCACGACCCCCATAGAGGGAGAATAAAATAGTGTGGCGCGCGTAGCGCGCCACCGTGCCCGTAGCGTGGCGAGCGCAGCGAGCCCGCAAGGGGCTCATTTGCGCTCGCCACACTGTCGGTAAGCCGGAAGTCGGGCTCCCGGCGCCGGTTTGCTGGTCGCCGGGAGCCCGACCGCCGGCCAGCCGTAGTGAACCCCCCCTTAACAGCAGGGCTGTCAGGAATACGCATTTTGCATCACATCACTTACCGGTGCTCTGATGTGCTGGCCTCCGGAGGTCACATCCTCAGCCTGGCAGCATGTTCCATGATTACCTCAATGTGCAGAGACTCTCTCCAGTGTGTACCCCGCTTGCCATACAGCGTGTACCCCAATGTATTCCCACCATCTCCAGAGTATGGGCACCGCCATGACCAGGGCCGCCATCAAGGGGGTGCCCTGTGTACTGTTGTCCCGGGCCCGGCCATTCTGACACACTGTCACGCCATGTCAGTGAAGAGAAGCCGCGAAGAGCTAGGGACAGGAGGCCAGGATCAGACAGCGTGGCAGAGAGGACTCTCAGGACGGATTTGGAAAGGTAAGTATCTGTTTGTTGTGTGTTTATGACTCTGAGAGGTGGGTCCAGGGCTGGCTCAGCAATACATGGTGCAATGTGTCTCATTGCTCTACCTGGTGCAATGTGTCTCAGTGCTTTACATGGTGTAATGTGTCTCAGTGCTTTACATGGTGCAATGTGTCTCAGTGCTTTACATGGTCAGAGCCGGATTAAGGGGGGGGCCCTGGGGGTACGTACCCCGGGCCCCCCTGTCCAAAAGGGCCCCCTGCCGCACCACAGATCAGATCTTTCTTCCAATCCGATCTGCGGTACTGCACTCCCCGGCTCCCGTCCCTATTGCAGCGGCGGCCGCACAGACAGGACACAGGACAGCTGAGCTGAGCGACGGCTCAGCTGTCCAATAATGTATGAATAAAGCAGCCTGCGTGCCCAGCCAATGACTGAGCGGCAGGCTGCTTCATTCATACATTATTGGACAGCTGAGCCATAACCAGGGGCGGAACTGCTGGAGATGATGGAGTCTTTTGCCGCCGGGATCCAGTCCTAAAAGGGGCACCTGACCTCCCCGTGCTGTGTCCTTCCTGCTTTTACAGAGGAGCATCAATCGTCATAGGTGGTGCTCCAATCCAGTGACCTGCGCTCAGTGTTCGTCACCAAACATGCGTCTGCGACCCTGACTGGGCCTGGCAGAGGAGCCAGGAGCCGGTAAACAGTGCAGTATGCGGGGCGGGTGTGCAGAGGAGAGCGGACGGGAGCCAGAAGAGCAGTAGCAGATGAATGTGGTAATACGTGAACATCTATATGTAAAACACTGCAGCCGTATAATAGTGTAGAATGCTTCCTGCACTGAAGATCGGTTGTAACAGAAATGGCAACAATGTTGCTTCTACTAAAAGTATCTAGTAATCACCCACCATCTGTCTCTGATCTCAACCTCTACAGGAATATTCATGTTGCTGTCGAGAATATGAGTCTCTATACTTGTATTTATAGTTTGCCATGTTATTTACTGTTGTCGTATTTTTTATGTATTTGGGCTATATAAATTTATGTTATATATGTTATTGTGTGTACTAAATGATTATGTTAAACACTATACCCATGTAATGTGTCTGTGATATATTTAAATACTGTTGGTATATCTCCTTAATTAAGAGTCTGAATGTCAGCGGCTGCACTGAGTTTATTGAAATGTGTATTGATTCGTTTTTAAATATTTTCTTTAAAAAAATGGAGCCTTCTCAGAACTATAATTTGTGGAATAGCATAATTAAAATTGTATGGATGCATTTTACCAGCCACTGCCCGGTTCTTAAAACCGTGTTTTAAACGGATGTAATATTGTGATTGGTCGAATGAGCTGTATAGGGTTAGGGTATACATGCCCACTTTCCGGGAGGGGGCAGCCAGGTCAGCACAAAAGGGGTTCTGGTTCTGGCATGGGGTGGCGGTACGGAGGAATGGAGATGTGATCACTTCATTGCAGCCCCATTCCTCGCTCTACAATGCCCACATTACTTTTCCTCCGTATGCGCTGGCTGCGGGGGTGAGTGGGCAGCCAAGGGAGATGGTGCAGGAGACTGCGGGGGAAGGCGGTGGGTGTAAACCGGCTCCAGGAGACCTGCCTACTTTACTGGGCTGCCAGGAGTGGCACCCGATTTTCAGGAGCCTTCCGGCCATTCCGTGAGAGTAGGCAAGTACTGAATGTGTTAGGATTCGTTAAGGAGATTGTGTTAGGGCGGAGCCACTGGGGGGGGGGGGGGGGGGGCACCATCATCTCTTTTGCCTCCGGGCACCTGGTATGAAGATACACCACTGGAGCCATCGCTCAGCTCAGCTGTCCTGTCTGTGCGGCTGCCGCTGCAGTGGGGACGGGATCGCAGGGAAGGAGTTTGGCTTTGGCTGGGGAGGCAGGCTGGCTGTATAAAAAGTAAAGAGTGCCGCATTATTGTCTATATATATATATATATATATATATATATATATATATATATATATATATACATAAATTGATATAATTCATCTGCCTTCTCTTTATTAGGGGCCCCACTGTTTTAAGTGCCCCGGGCCCCCCATGGTCTTAATCTGGCTCTGTACATGGTGCAATGTGTCTCAGTGCTTTACATGGTGTAATGTGTCTCAGTGCTTTACATGGTGTAATGTGTCTCAGTGCTTTACATGGTGCAATGTGTCTCAGTGCTTTACATGGGGCAATGTGTCTCAGTGCTTTACATGGTGCAATGTGTCTCAGTGCTTTACATGGTGTAATGTGTCTCAGTGCTTTACATGGTGCAATGTGTCTCAGTGCTTTACATGGTGCAATGTGTCTCAGTGCTTTACATGGTGCAATGTGTCTCAGTGCTTTACATGGGGCAATGTGTCTCAGTGCTTTACATGGTGCAATGTGTCTCAGTGCTTTACATGGTGCAATGTGTCTCAGTGCTTTACATGGTGCAATGTGTCTCAGTGCTTTACATGGGGCAATGTGTCTCAGTGCTTTACATGGTGCAATGTGTCTCAGTGCTTTACATGGTGTAATGTGTCTCAGTGCTTTACATGGTGTAGTGTGTCTCAGTGCTTTACATGGTGCAATGTGTCTCAGTGCTTTACATGGTGCAATGTGTCTCAGTGCTTTACATGGTGCAATGTGTCTCAGTGCTTTACATGGTGTAATGTGTCTCAGTGCTTTACATGGTGTAGTGTGTCTCAGTGCTTTACATGGTGCAATGTGTCTCAGTGCTTTACATGGTGCAATGTGTCTCAGTGCTTTACATGGTGTAATGTGTCTCAGTGCATTACATGGTGTAATGTGTCTCAGTGCTTTACATGGTGCAATGTGTCTCAGTGCTTTACATGGTGCAATGTGTCTCAGTGCAATACCTAGTGCAATGTGTCTCAGTGCTCTACCTGATGCAATGTGTCTCAGTGCTCTACCTGGTGCAATGTGTCTCATTGCTTTACATGGTGCAATGTGTCTCAGTGCTCTACCTGGTGCAATGTGTCTCATTGCTTTACATGGTGCAATGTGTCTCAGTGCTCTACCTGGTGTAATGTGTCTCAGTGCTTTACATGGTGTAATGTGTCTCAGTGCTCTACCTGGTGCAATGTGTCTCAGTGCTTTACATGGTGCAATGTGTCTCAGTGCTTTACATGGTGTAATGTGTCTCAGTGCTCTACCTGGTGCAATGTGTCTCAGTGCTCTACCTGGTGCAATGTGTCTCAGTGCTTTACATGGTGCAATGTGTCTCAGTGCTTTACATGGTGCAATGTGTCTCATTGCTCTACCTGGTGTAATGTGTTTCAGTGCTTTACATGGTGCAATGTGTCTCATTGCTCTACCTGGTGTAATGTGTCTCAGTGCTTTACATGGTGCAATGTGTCTCAGTGCTTTACATGGGGCAATGTGTCTCAGTGCTTTACATGGTGTAATGTGTCTCAGTGCTTTACATGGTGTAATGTGTCTCAGTGCTTTACATGGTGCAATGTGTCTCAGTGCTTTACATGGTGTAATGTGTCTCAGTGCTTTACATGGTGTAATGTGTCTCAGTGCTTTACATGGTGCAATGTGTCTCAGTGCTTTACATGGTGCAATGTGTCTCAGTGCAATACCTAGTGCAATGTGTCTCAGTGCTCTACCTGATGCAATGTGTCTCAGTGCTCTACCTGGTGCAATGTGTCTCATTGCTTTACATGGTGCAATGTGTCTCAGTGCTCTACCTGGTGCAATGTGTCTCATTGCTTTACATGGTGCAATGTGTCTCAGTGCTCTACCTGGTGTAATGTGTCTCAGTGCTTTACATGGTGTAATGTGTCTCAGTGCTCTACCTGGTGCAATGTGTCTCAGTGCTCTACCTGGTGCAATGTGTCTCAGTGCTTTACATGGTGCAATGTGTCTCAGTGCTTTACATGGTGCAATGTGTCTCATTGCTCTACCTGGTGTAATGTGTCTCAGTGCTTTACATGGTGCAATGTGTCTCATTGCGCTACCTGGTGTAATGTGTCTCAGTGCTTTACATGGTGCAATGTGTCTCAGTGCTTTACATGGGGCAATGTGTCTCAGTGCTTTACATGGTGTAATGTGTCTCAGTGCTTTACATGGTGTAATGTGTCTCAGTGCTTTACATGGTGCAATGTGTCTCAGTGCTATACATGGGGCAATGTGTCTCAGTGCTTTACATGGTGCAATGTGTCTCAGTGCTTTACATGGTGTAATGTGTCTCAGTGCTTTACATGGTGTAATGTGTCTCAGTGCTTTACATGGTGCAATGTGTCTCAGTGCTTTACATGGTGCAATGTGTCTCAGTGCTTTACATGGGGCAATATGTCTCAGTGCTTTACATGGTGCAATGTGTCTCAGTGCTTTACATGGTGCAATGTGTCTCAGTGCTTTACATGGTGTAATGTGTCTCAGTGCTTTACATGGTGCAATGTGTCTCAGTGCTTTACATGGTGCAATGTGTCTCAGTGCTTTACATGGTGCAATGTGTCTCAGTGCTTTACATGGTGCAATGTGTCTCAGTGCTTTACATGGTGTAATGTGTCTCAGTGCTTTACATGGTGTAATGTGTCTCAGTGCTTTACATGGTGCAATGTGTCTCAGTGCTTTACATGGTGCAATGTGTCTCAGTGCAATACCTAGTGCAATGTGTCTCAGTGCTCTACCTGATGCAATGTGTCTCAGTTCTCTACCTGGTGCAATGTGTCTCATTGCTTTACATGGTGCAATGTGTCTCAGTGCTCTACCTGGTGCAATGTGTCTCATTGCTTTACATGGTGCAATGTGTCTCAGTGCTCTACCTGGTGTAATGTGTCTCAGTGCTTTACATGGTGTAATGTGTCTCAGTGCTCTACCTGGTGCAATGGGTCTCAGTGCTCTACCTGGTGCAATGTGTCTCAGTGCTTTACATGGTGCAATGTGTCTCAGTGCTTTACATTGTGCAATGTGTCTCATTGCTCTACCTGGTGTAATGTGTCTCAGTGCTTTACATGGTGCAATGTGTCTCAGTGCTCTACCTGGTGCAATGTGTCTCAGTGCTTTACATGGTGCAATGTGTCTCAGTGCTTTACATGGTGCAATGTGTCTCAGTGCTCTACCTGGTGCAATGTGTATCAGTGCTCTACCTGGCGCAGTGTGTCTCAGTGCTCTACCTGGCGCAGTGTGTCTCAGTGTTCTACCTGGCGCAATGTGTCTCAGTGCTCTACCTGGCGCAATGTGTATAATGTGCCCTGCCTGGCGCAAAGTGTATAACATGCTCTGCCTGGCGCAAAGTGTATAACGTGCTCTGCCTGGCGCTAAATATATAACATGCTCTGCCTGGCGCAAAGTGTATAACGTGCTCTGCCTGGCGCAAAGTGCATAACGTGCTCTGCCTGGCGCAAGTGTATAACGTATGTGTTGGGGGGGCTATTTTTTCAGTCCCCGACCCCACAATTTCTGGTGGCAGCCCTGGTCATGACACCTGCAGTCAGCTGACTTGGTGCTATCCACTCCTGAGCACTGGAGCGCTCACATGACTTGTTTCTCCAATCCCTGCTGAGCAGGGTGTATATAGCCAGAGTTCCTGCTCAGTATCATTGCCTTGAACTATGCACACCTCCCAACATGACCCTCTCCAGGAGGGACAGAATACTCTGATCCTGGGCGTCCCTCTTAATTTATGATTGCCATCACCTGTGGTGAAACACCTTTCTTATCCAGTAACCTGTTCAACACAGGTGCCAGCAATCATAAATTAAGAGAAGTCCAGAAGCAGAGCATTGTGTCCCTCCTGGGGAGGGTCATGTTGGGAGGTATGACAATGCGTCACATCCTGTGAACAAGTGGCTCCTGTCTTCAGAGATTCCCATGTGTCAGTGCTCCGTGCAACTACAGGCACCAGCCATCCAGTTCAGTTGCAGCTCCATGTGCATTCTGCTCCAGCATTCAGTAGCAGTCTCCTGAGACTCTCTTGTGTCAGTGCTCCGTTGAACTACAGGCACCAGCCATCCAGTACAGTTGCAGCCCCATCTGCATTCTGCTCCAGCATTCATTAGCAGTTTCCTGTGTCAGTGCTCTGTGGAACTACAGGTGCCAGTCTTCCAGTCTGTCTTCAGTTTCAGTTACACTCTGCTCCTACAATCACTTGCAGTAAGAGACTCTCTCCAGGTCATAGTTGCCTACCCTCCCTCATTCTGCAGGAGACTCCCTGAAATAGCAGCAATCTCCCTGTCTCCCTGAATAGTCCAGCAATCTCCCTGATTTTACCTTACCCCCATTATATAGCTGTTACAGTCTTGGGGGGAACAATAAATCAGAGACATATCCATTCAAATGAGATCATCAGAGCCATTTCCCTGTATTGGTTATACTTATACCCCTTTTCCACCTACGAGAACGGGTCGCAGCCGGGAGCCTGACATGGGTGCTACCCGGCTGCGGCCCGTGCTCAGCCTTCTTTCCAGTGCGCTCACCAACCCGGCATATTGTCGGGTTGGTGACGCTGCTAGTGACGCTCCCAGCGCCGCCCTTCCATACAATGTAAATGGGAGCCGTGTCGCATCGACTCGGCTTCCGTTTACACTACAACCCTACCCGGATCATTCCCGTGTCCTACCTAGGTATTTATCTGGGTAGGATTCACGGGTTACCTGATCCGGGTTTTTGCGGGGCGACCCTTTTCCACTTGCAAAAAACACGGGTATCTGCGCGCCCCGTGCATTTACCTGTATTTTTTAAGCTAGTGGAAAAGGGGTATCATAAGGCGCAATGATCCCCATGGCTAAATGTATTTTAAACAAGGTTTTTCATGGCCACTTACAGTATATGTGTATACAGTATATTAGCTGTGGGGCTCATTTACATTTGGATGTAAGCAATTTTCATGACACGCCTCTCAGATGTAGCAGTACGCGTCTGCGCAGATAGGTGTTACTTTCACGATCTCCCTGAAATGTTTTTTCTAAAGTAGGCAAGTATGCTCCAGGTGCTGCATATCATACTAACCTGTTAGTTATTACTTTGCATCAGCACTGTGCTATTGAACCTGCACTAAAGCATCCAGCTTAAAGTTCATCTGTCTCCTGCACAGTAGCGGATCTTACCACGGGCTAGCAGGACTTTTGCCCGGGGTGCCGCCTTCCGGAGGGCGCAGTACCACGGTAAGATCCGCTGCTGCTGTGCCCCCCGCTGCCGCTGGCCGCTGTCCCGCTGCACGCTGTGTTGCTGTGAAGGGAAACTAGATGCTACGCGTCTAGTTTCCCTTCGTGGGCTGCCCGCTGTGAAGGGAAACTAGACGCTACGCGTCTAGTTTCCCTTCATGGAGAGGACCTTTTCTGTAATGATGTGCGGTGCGCGTTGACGTCATCGCGCACCACACAGCAAAGGTCCTCTCCACGAAGGGAACTAGACGCGTAGCGTCTAGTTTTCCTTCGTGGAGAGGACCTTTGCTGTCATCGCGCACACCGCACATCATCTCAGCGGCGCTACTACTGTACAGAGGGCGTAACCAGTGGCGGATCCAGGGGAGGGGCACGCGGGCCTGTGCCCCCCCTGTCATGTCTGGCACACTAGGAGACCCTCCACACTGGGCCGCCCCCACCTTGTACCTTGCTGCCGCAATTGGTAACAGCCGCCACCCCGGGCACCGGCAGCTTGCGCTGCAGCCGCGGCCAGTGTGTTAGTAGCTGGGAGCCAGTGGGAGGTGAGCAGAGCGGACTTTCCCCCCCAGTTAGCCGATTACACCATTGAGAGGAGAGAGGCACAGGACGCATACAGCGCCATACAGGAGATTGAGCCTCCCACAACTGCACGGCCCGGCCAAGCCTCCCTCATACAGAAGCGCCCTGTGCTGGGGATCTCTGCACAGGAGCGCCCCCCCCCCCCACCCCACCTCCCTTATTGCTACGTTCCCCTGATGGGCAGAGACACAGCGTGGAAGCTCCTCAGCCATAACTCTGCACAAAAGAGCTAAGCAAAGAATGCTTTTAATTGCGGAAATGGTGGAGGGGACCTGCGGGTACCTATCATGGGTACTCAACTGGACTGTACTCCTGGGCACCTGGCTACACAGCAGAAGTGGGTCTGATGTCAGAGGGCTTCCAGTTCAGGTGGAGATGCTTAATTCAACGTGTATGTATGTAACTGTATTAATGGTGCTTCCCTCCCCTCTGTAGAATAACCCCCATCCCCCCACTATTGGCCTTCCATATGGAGGAGACCCCCTCTCTGCTGCCCTACCCTCCATATCCCCCCTTCCCTCCTCCTACTGCTGCCCTCCCATATGGAGGAGATTTCCCCCCCCCTCACTGCTACCCTACCCTCCATATACCCCCTTCCCTCCTCCCACTGCTGCCCTCCCATATGGAGGAGATCCTTCCCGTCACTGCTGCCCTACCCTCCATATCCCCCCTTCCCTCCTCCCACTGCTGCCCTCACATATGGAGGAGATCCCCCCCGTCACTGCTGCCCTACCCTCCATATCCCCCCTTCCCTCCTCCCACTGCTGCCCTCACATATGGAGGAGACCCCCCCTCACTACTGCACTACCCTCCATATGCCCCTTCCCTCCTCCCACTGCTGCCCTCCCATATGGAGGAGACCCCCCTCACTGCTGCCCTACCCTCCATATCCCTCCTCCCACTGCTGCCCTCCCATATGGAGGAGACCCACTCTCTGCTGCCATCGCCTCTGAAGGAAACGCCTCTGCTGGGAGGTCAGGGGGGCAGAGCCAGCAGCTGGTACCGGGCAGAGAGCAGGGAAGGCTATCTCTGCACATACATGCAGGTTATGCCATCCTGAGATGGCGAACCTGAACTCCATGGAGAAGTGGAAAGCTGAGCTTTCTATTCCTTCATGAATCGCACTCACCATACTGCCTCTCCCTGTCCCCCTCTCCTTGTTACCCACTGCCACCTCCCCCTGGCATCACCCACTTTTTCCTCGTCACCCTTTCCCCGGTGTTACCCACACTGCCTCTCTCTGTCACCCACTGCCTCTGCGTCTCCCACTATGTCTCCTTCACCCACTGCCTCACCCTCTTCCTCTCCCCTGCATCACTATAAACCCATCGCCCTGTCTCTCCTGTCACCCTCTGCCTCTCCAAAGTGTCACCCTCTTCCCGTCTTACGAACATGACATTCTCTTTGAGGCCATGACCCTTGTTGCTAGGTCATGCCCTTGTTGTGAGGCCACACGCACCTTCATGGGACCACACACCGAAGGCGTGCACAAGGTGCCCCCCCTGTCACTTTTTCCTGGATCCGCCCCTGGGCGTAACTGACCACACCCCCTGTATGAAGCCACGCCCCCTATGGCCGCCCGGGGCGCAAAAAGACCCTGAGCCGGCCCTGCTCCTGCAATTACCTAACCTGGTTCTATCGTTGTATGCAAGCATTGTCTATTGACTGTGTACACTGTGGCAAGTTCCTATCGGTTTCCAGGCCGATCATCTGCATTATCAATTGCCTATACAATTCCTGTTTCAAGTTACCATCTGTTTCCAGGCCGATCATCGATATTGCCAAGTATCTGTGTAAAGCTCCGTTTCAAGTCATCATCGGCTTCCAGGCCGACCATCGTTTATTCCAAGTTGTCACCATTGGTTCCCAGGCTGATAGTCATTTGTTCCTGTTCATCATCGGTTCCCAAGCTGATCGTCATCTGCTCCAAGTCTCCATCGGTTCCCAGACCGATCATCGGTAACACCAAGTCACTATCAGTTCCTAGACCGGTCATCGGTTGCTCCCAGTTACCATCTCTTCCCAGACCGAACTATCTCTAAGTGGCTGTTTATTCCAGAGACTCTGGGGGTCATTCCGAGTTGATCACTTGCTAGCAGTTTTTAGCAGCCGTGCACTGGGGATTGTATTTTTGCTTTGTAGAAGTGCGAACGCTTGTGCAGCAGAGCGCCTGCAAAATCTTTTTGTGCAAAACAAGAACACCCCTGTAGTTACTCTTCGTGTGCGTTGATTCTAACAACGGAGGGATGGCTTTTGACGTCACACACCCGCCCAGCGAACACCCAGCCACGCCTACGTTTTTTTCTGCCGCGCCTGCGTTTTTCGAAGCACTCCCTGAAAATGGTCAGTTGACACCCAGAAACGCCCACTTCATGTCAATCTTCCTGCATTCGGCCTTGCGACTGAAATGTTCGTTACACTCTGTGCAAACGCACGATGCTCATTGTACCCGTACAACGTGCCTGCGCAGAAATGCAGATTTTTAGCCTGATCGCTGCACTGCAAACAACGGCAGCTAGTGATCAATTCGGAATAACCCCCTCTATCAGCTTCCATGCTGAATCATACGTTCACATTTACATTGCTCCAGTTACTTATATTTCCTGTGTGTACTCCATAAATACCATTTGTGCACATGCGCAGGAAGTTACTTCAGCCTCCTCGTTACCTCCATCGCACCAACACTAACCCACTAGTGACCCCTCCAGGAACAGACACAGACCTGACAAGGGCACAGTTTCAAAATAAATAGCAAAGTATTCTACTAGGCATTCTAAAAGGGGGTACACATGGAGAGATCTGTTCTTAAAATCTAAGCATTCTGACTAGATTGCTTAGATTTTAAGCACGGATCTCTCATGTGTATGCCCCCCAGCGATAGCGATGCGCGTCGCTATCACCGGTGCTAGATTGGCCTGGTGAAATAAGCTACCCCCCTTGCTCAGCACACATCGCGCTGTGCTGAGTGGGGGGAGATGTGTGCTGGGCAGTCACTGATAGATCGCTCAGCACGTATCTCTGGGGAAATAAGAACGTGTGTACTGGTCTTAAGTTTTGTAGAGAAGTTAGATTGGGTGATGAGTGTATAAAGATTTTTAACAGAGGTCCAAAGTTCCTCTGACAACCATTAGGATCTACAGTATTTGCTTCTCTATTACATGGAAAGGCACACACTGTGGACCTGATGCAGAGCACATTTACCTACATTTTCTGTCTCCTCTACAGGAGAAGCCCAGAGAAGAGACTTGCTGCTTTGCAGGGTGAAGCCGGGCTATTTCTGTGATTTTCTCCTCATCCTGCCCACTTCATTAGGATACACCAAAAAATATATACAAAAAGTACCCTGGCACTGGTCTTACTGGTGGCAGATAGTTAGTTAAACTGCAGCTCCCCTTTATGAGAAAGAAAACTAGGAAATAACATTTCCCACAGGAGGCGCTGTTCAACTAAAATTCAATTTAGTCACATTTCATCAACATAAAACATGGAAACATATTGTATAAAGAAAGATGCAGTGCTGCAAGTATGGCAGTACTGCGTACCAGTAAGAAATTACCATCTGGTATGCAGTAACGCCGGCCTGCTACCTTGCGCCTCTCCTCTCCTGCTCCTTTCCTGCCTGCCCAGTTACTCCCCCTGAGTCCGGCAGCGGCGGCGTGTATTACTGAAACGCCGGTTCGTGAGCCAATCAGAGCTCACGGACCGACAGCCAATCAGGAGCCGCCGCCACCGCCGGATCACGAGCTCTGACTGGCTCATGGACCGGCGCCAGATCTGATGTACAGGACACCGCAGGAGGACTAGGAGACCGGACTGAGGGCAGGAGAGGTGGTGGAGGGGCGCGTGTTGCGCTCTCCTCTCCCCGACGGCAGCAGCAGCAACAACAACAACAGTTAGTTGCACTGCTGGGGGCATATCTGGCACTGTGAAGGCATATCTGGGTTGGGGCATAGGTGTATCTGGCACTGTGCGGGCATATCTGACACTGTGGGGGCATATTTGTATCTGCCTCTATTTGGGGCATATGTGTATCTGGCACCGCTCTATTGGGGGGCATATGTGTATCACACCCCCATTTTCATTGGCCACACCCCATGTGGCATGTGGCCACACCCAATTTTTGAGGCGCACATAGTACCACTAATAATTTTTTTCTACTTGCACCACTGTAAAGATGTAAATAAAAAAGTTCTTAGTAGCAAAAAATATAAAAGATTAATAGAGTGAGCCACTGAGACCACAGGAACCACTAACTTTAAGTGGGACAAGCTTCATCTGCTTATGGAATTTTCCCTCCCCATCAGCCATGCACTAGGATTCCCCAGCAGCTGTAGGTAAGGGGGACCTGTAATTTCCCCTGGAGATAGGAAACTAGGAAATAAAATTTTCCACATGAGCAATTCAAGTGTTGCTCCGTTCGGCCGCGCACAGCTGCGGGCCTTGACATTAATGTTATGCTGTTCCGTCATTTTCATGGGCTTGGAACTAGTATTTAAATGCAAAAAAACTAATGGTAATCTTTATTCAACACAATCCATCCATATTCAAAATAAACAGAATCCCTTTTAGTGAGTGTGAAAAAAATTGGATAATATCATTGGTTAGTCATAGCTATATAGTTGTTAGCATAATGAGCGATGGTAAGTATGCTAGAAAAGCCTGGGTGAAGTGGCTGGTTATTTATATCCATATAGTTGTTAGTATCCTATAGATTGTAAGCTTGCGAGCAGGGCCTTCCTACTTCTATATGTTTGTTTTTACCCAGTTTTGTTCTATTACTGTTGTTCTAATTGTAAAGCCCAACGGAATATGCTGCGCTATATAATTAAGAAACTGTTAATAAATAAATAAATCGTCACTGTCCACAGTTGATCATACTTATCTACATTAGAGATGTGTGTCGTTCGTGTTTTGGATCTGGATTGGTTTTGCCAAAACCACCCTTTCGGGTTTTGGATCTGAATGTTTTTTTGAAAAAAACATAAAAACAGCTAAAATCACAGAATTTGAGGGTAATTTTGATCCTACGGTATTCTTAACCTCAATAACATTCATTTCCACTCATTTCCAGTCTATTCTGAACACATCACACCTCACAATATTGTTTTTAGGCCAAAAGGTTGCACAGAGGTCGCTGTATGATTAAGCTAAGCGACACAAGGGGGCGGCACAAACACGTGGCCCATCTAGGAGTGGCACTGCAGTGGCAGACAGGATGGCAGTTTTAAAAACTAGGCCCAAAAGAGCACATAATGCAAAGAAAATAAAGAGGTGCGAGATGCAATTGACCTTGGACCCTCCCACCCACCCTTATGTTGTATAAACAGGACATGCACACTTTAACAAACCAATCATTTCAGGAACAGGGTCTGCCATATGACTGGGGCTGAAATGATTGGTTTGTTTTGGCCCAAACAAAAAAAGAAGCAATTAATCCACCCACCAAAAAAGAAGCAATGAATCTCTCCTTGCAACTGGCTCTACAGAGGCAAGATGTCATCCTCATCCTCCGATTCCTCACCCCTTTCAGTGTGTACATCCTCATCCTCACAGAGTATTAATTCAACCTCACTGGAATCCACCATCACAGGTCCGTGGGTACTTTCTGGAGGCAATTGCTGGTAAAGGTCTTCCTGGTGGAATTTATAATTCATTTTGATGAACATCAGCTTCTCCACATTTTGTGGAAGTAATCTCTTACGCCGATCGCTGACAAGGTTACCGGCTGCACTAAACACTCTCTCGGAGTACATACTGGAGGAGGAAGGGGGGGGGGGGGGGGACTCAGTTAAAATAAAGCCAGTTTGTGCAAGGGCCTCCAAATTGTCTCTTTTTCCTGCCAGTATATATACGAACTGTCTGACATGCCTACTTGGATGCTGTCACTGATATAATCCTCCATCATTCTTTCAATGGTGACAGCATCATATGCAGTGACAGTAGACATAATTGTTGGCAGCTCCTTCAGTCCGGACCAGATGTCAACACTTGCTCCTGACTGCCCTGCATCACCGCAGCAGGTGGGCTAGGAAATTTTATTCTTTTCCTCGCAGCTCCAGTTGCGGGAGAAAATGAAGGACGAGCTGTTGACGGGTCACATTTCACTTGAGTTGACAGCAGGTCTTTGCACCTCTGTAGACTTGTGCCTGCTGGAAAGAGAGATACAACGTAGGCTTTAAACCTAGGATCGAGTACGGTGGACAAAATGTAGTGCTCTGATTTCAACAGATTGACCACCCTTGAATCCTGGCGAAGCGAATGAAGGGCACCATCCACAAGTCCCACATATTTAGCGGAATCGCTCCATCTAAGCTCCTCCTTCAATTTCTCCAGCTGCTTCTGCAAAAGCCTGTTGAGGGGAATGACCTGACTCAAGCTGGCAGTGTCTGAACTGACTTCCCGTGTGGCAAGTCCAAAGGGTTGGAGAACCTTGCACAACACAGAAATCATTCTCCACTGTGCTTAAGTCAGGTGTATTCCCCCTCATTTGCCTATATCATAGGTGGATGTATAGGCTTGAATGGCCTTTTGCTGCTCCTCCATCCTCTGAAGCATACAGAGCATTGAATTCCACCTAGTTACCACCTCTTGCTTCAGCTGATGGCAGGGCAGCTTCAGGAGTGTTTGCTCGCATTCCAGTCTTCGGCACGCAGTCGCTGAATGTCAAAAGTGGCTTGCAATTTTTCGGCCACCGACAGCATCTCCTGCACGCCCCTTACATTTTTCAAAACATTCTGCACCACCATATTAATTGTATGTGCAAAACATGGGAATATGCCCAGATGTAATTCACGCACAATGGCCCTCATTCCGAGTTGTTCGCTCGCTAGCTGCTTTTAGCAGCATTGCACACGCTAAGCCGCCACCCTCTGGGAGTGTATCTTAGCTTAGCAGAATTGCGAATGAAAGATTTGCAGAATTGCAAATAGAAATTTCTCAGCAGTTTCTGAGTAGCTCCAGACTTACTCAGCCATTGCGATCAGTTCAGTCAGTTTTGTTCCTGGTTTGACGTCACAAACACACCCAGCGTTCGCCCAGACACTCCCCCGTTTCTGCACACACTCCCGCGTTTTCCCCAGAAACGCCAGCGTTTTTTCGCACACGCCCAGAAAACGGCAAGTTTCCGCCCAGAAACACCCACTTCCTGTCAATCACAGTACGATCACCAGAACGATGAAAAATCCTCGTTATGCCGTGAGTAAAGTACCTAACTTTTGTGTAAAATAACTAAGCGCATGCGCTCTGCGAACCTTGCGCATGCGCAGCAAGCGACTAATCGCAATATAGCGAAAATCAGCAACGAGCGAACAACTCGGAATGAGGGCCTTGGTGGCATTGCCAGAAATTGCAAATCCCCAGGAGAGCCTAAGTGGGGTAAGCCATTGTGCGATGAGGTCCCTCAGTTTCCATAAGAGGTTGTCAGTGGTGTGCCTCTTACAGAAACCGGTGATACACAGAGTAGCCTGCCTAGGAACGAGTTGGTGTTTGTGAGTTGCTGCTACTGGTGTTGCTGCTGTTGTTGCTGCGGGAGGCAATACATCTATTCAGTGGGCTGTCACAGTCATGTAGTCCTTAGTTTGCCCTGCTCCATTTCTCCATATGTCCATGGTTAAGTGGACAATGGGTACAACTGCATTTTTCAGGACACTGAGGACACTTTTCTTTATGTCCCTGTACAGTCCAGGAATCGCTTGCCTAGTGAAAAGGAATCTAGACGGGATTTGGTATTGGGGACACAGTATGTCCATCAACTGTCTAAATCCCACTGCACTAATGGCGGATACCGGATGCACGTCTAACACCAGCATAGTTGTTATGGCCTCAGTAATCCGCTTTGCAACAGGGTGACTGCTGTCATATATCATCTTCCTCGCAAAGGACTGTTGGGCAGTCAATTGCTTAGTTGAAGTAGTACAAGTGGTCTCCGACTTCCTCTCTGGGATGATGATTGACTCCCAGCAGCAAAAATAGCATTAGCAGCAGTAGGCGCAGAGGCGTCACTAGGGTTGGTGTCACCCGGTGTGGTAACTCATGGTGTCACCCCCCCATGGACCTTCTCCCATATCACACCACACGCAATCCTTAGAAATGTTTTTGTACTAGTTTTACTTGTAAGTCATAATTCCTGTATATCACTGAATGCGATGGCAATAGTAGTGACATAGGACCCTATTTAGGTTGGTTTGCATATTCTGCTTAAAAGCAGAATCTGCAATCGTTTCTGTAGCATGCTGGGGTCCGTCCAGGATGCTAATTGGCATCCAGCGATGCGATTTCAATTATTTTGCGATCACATCGCTGAAGCAGATACGAAGGATGACCCCCTGCAGACGTAGCTAGGCTGCGTATGCAGGCAATGCACCGCCATTTTTCGGGTTGCAGTGGGTGCGTGTGATGTCACATAGCCGCCCCAAAAAAGCTCTGATCCCCTTTCCCAACCACACCCTGCTACGCCGGCCCCCAATGAAAGTGCAGTCCCTCAGGGATGCGACCGCACTTTGATTGCATGCTCACTGTCAGCGTGGCGCATTTTAGCAATTTTATTGCTAAAATTAAATGCAACCAGAATAATGTCCATAATTGAGTATGAGCCGAAATTCACATTATACAACACAGAATGAGCCGAAATTCACATCATAGAACACAGATTGATCCGAAATTCACATAGCACACTGAATGAGCCGAAATTCACATTATAGCACACTGAATGATCCGAAATTCATATTGTAGCACACTGAATGAGCCGAAATTCACATCATAGAACACAGAATGATCCAAAATTCACATTATAGCACACTGAATGATCCGAAATTCACATTGTAGCACTCTGAATGAGCCGAAATTCACATTGTAACACACTGAATGATCCGAAATTCATATTGTAGCACACTGAATGAGCCGAAATTCACATCATAGAACACAGAATGATCCAAAATTCACATTATAGCACACTGAATGATCCGAAATTCACATTGTAGCACTCTGAATGAGCCGAAATTCACATTGTAACACACTGAATGATCCGAAATTCACATTGTAGCACACTGAATGAGCCGAAATTCACATTATAGCACACTGAATGAGCCGAAATTCACATTGTAACACTCTGAATGAGCCGAAATTCACATTATAGCACACTGAATGAGCCGAAACTCACATTATAGCACACTGAATGAGCCGAAACTCACATTGTTGCACACTGAATGAGCCGAAACTCACATTGTAGCACACTGAATGAGCCGAAATTCACATTGTAGCACACTGAATGATCCAAAATTCACATTATAGCACACTGAATGAGCCGACATTCACATTGTAGCACACTGAATGAGCCGAAACTCACATTGTAGCACACTGAATGAGCTGACATTCACATTGTAACACACTGAATGATCCGAAATTCACATTGTAGCACTCTGAATGAGCCGAAATTCACATTGTAACACACTGAATGATCCGAAATTCACATTGTAGCACACTGAATGAGCCGAAACTAACATTGTAGCACACTGACTGAGCCAAAATTCACATTAAAGCACACAGTATTATCCAAAATTCAGGGACAGGGAGAGTGACAGCAGGGACAGTGACAGAGGGACAGTGACAGAGGGACAGTGACAGCAGGGACAGTGACAGAGGTGCAGTGACAGAGGGACAGTGACAGCGGTGACAGCAGTGACAGAGGTATAGTGACAGCAGGGACAGTGACAGAGGTATACTGACAGCAGGGACAGTGACAGAGGTGCAGTGACAGAGGGACAGTGACAGCGGTGACAGCAGGGACAGTGACAGAGGTATAGTGACAGCAGGGACAGTGACAGAGGTATACTGACAGCAGGGACAGTGACAGAGGTGCAGTGACAGAGGGACAGTGACAGCGGTGACAGCAGGGACAGTGACAGAGGTATAGTGACAGCAGGGACAGTGACAGAGGTATAGTGACAGCAGGGACAGTGACAGAGGGACAGTGACAGCGGTGACAGCAGGGACAGTGACAGAGGTATAGTGACAGCAGGGACAGTGACAGAGGTATACTGACAGCAGGGACAGTGACAGAGGTGCAGTGACAGAGGGACAGTGACAGCGGTGACAGCAGGGACAGTGACAGAGGTATAGTGACAGCAGGGACCGTGACAGCAGGGACAGTGACAGAGGTATAGTGACAGCAGGGCCAGTGACAGAGGTATAGTGACAGCAGGGACCGTGACAGCAGGGACAGTGACAGAGGTATAGTGACAGCAGGGACAGTGACAGAGGTATAGTGACAGCAGGGACAGTGAGAGGTATAGTGACAGCAGGGACAGTGACAGAGGTATACTGACAGCAGGGACAGTGACAGAGGTGCAGTGACAGAGGGACAGTGACAGCGGTGACAGCAGGGACAGTGACAGAGGTATAGTGACAGCAGGGACCGTGACAGCAGGGACAGTGAGAGGTATAGTGACAGCAGGGACAGTGACAGCAGGGACAGTGACTGAAGTATAGTGACAGAGGTACAGTGACAGCAGGGAAAGTGAGTGACAGCAGTGACAGGGACATAGGGAAGCAGGGTAAGTACCTGAGCAGCGGAGGGGGGTGTAGTAGGCGGCCCTAGGCAGCGGAGGAAGTGGGCTGCGGTGTGCAGAACGTGGCCGGCGGCAGTGAGGAGAATGGCAAGCTGCAAGCGGTGCCGGCGCGCAAGATGACGTCATGAGGAGTGACGTACAGCGACCGGCATCCTGGCTGAGGAGACTGTCAGGAACCGCCAGTACGGACCCGGCGGCGGTATTCAGGCAGCGATTTGAGTCAGCAGGGGGATGCGATCATAACAAGAGGACGCCGCGGCACAGTTATGATCGTGCAACCCCCCCCCCCCCTCCCCCTCCGAGCAGGTGCATGTGCGCCGCGGCTGGGTCCGTGCTTTCTGACACATTGTCAGTGTAATGGTAGGAATGCGACAGGTGTGAGGCTCTTGTTTGCTGTCACCCCACTGAAGGGTGACACCCGGGTGCGGGCCGCACCCCCCGCACCCGCCTCATGACGCCACTGAGTAGGCGTACCACTCAAGGACCCCTGGAGGAATCCCAGTTAGTAGACGACTCGTCAATCATGCCAGTGGCATGGCCTGCAGTACTACTTATGTTCCTGACTGAGGAAATTGACAATGGGGGTAATTCTGAGTGGATCGCAGCAGGAACTTTGTTAGCAGTTGGGTAAAACCATGTGCACTGCAGGGGAGGCAGATATAACATGTGCAGAGAGAGTTAGATGTGGGTGGGTTATATTGTTTCTGTGCAAGATAAATACTGGCTGCTTTATCTTTACACCTCAATTTAGATTACAGATTGAACACAACCCACCCACATCTAACTCTTTCTGCACATGTTATATCTGCCTCCCCTGCAGTGCACATGGTTTTGCCCAACTGCTAACAAAGTTCCTGCTGAGATCAACTCAGATTTACCCCCATTGGGGGACTTGGTGGTGTGGCTTGCAGGAGCTTGGGTACAACAGGAAGAAGGGATTTAGGTGTCAGTGGACTGCTTACACTCTTACCCAAAGTTTCTGAACTTGACAATGACTTCTGATGAATGCACTGCAGGTGACGTATAAGGGAGGATGTTCCTAGGTGGTTAATGTCCTTACCCCCACTTATTATGGATTGACAAAGGCAACACATGGCTTGACACCTGTTGTCTGGATTTGTGGAGAAATAATTCCACACTGAAGAGATGGCTTTTTTGGTATTTTGCCCAGGACAATGGGCTTTTTCATCCCATGGACAACTGTCTCCACTGGTGTCTTATTCAAACAAACCACATCACCATCAGAATCATCATCGTCAACTTCTTCCTCAGCACCAGCTACACCAATATCCTCCTCATCCTGGTGTACTTCTACAGTGACATACTCAATCTCAATATACGCAACTGGACTGGCAGCTCCTCCCAGCACTTGCAGGGGGCATGCAAATGATGGTAGGAGCCTCCTCTTTCCATACAGTCTTGGGAAGGTCAGGCATAGACATCGCAACTGTGGACACACTTAGACTCTCCTTGGGGATTTGTGATATTTCTGAACGCAAAGTTGTTTTTTCCTGTGCTTTAACAAGCTTAATTTTTTGAGATGGTGGAAGGCTTCCATCCTCATGAGAAGCTGAACCACCAGTCATGAATATAAGCCAAGGTCTTGGCCTTTCCTTGCCACTTTGTGTCGTGAATGGCATATTGCCAATTTTACGTTTCTCATTAATTTCTTTTTTTTCTGATTATTAATTTTTGCTGCTTGGATTTTACATGCCCTTTATGACATTGGGCAATGGCCTTAGCAGACGACGTTGATGGAGTTGCATCGTCAATGTCATGACTGGTGTCAGCAGCAGCTTCAGCACTAGTACTAGGAACTGGAAGTGGTTTCTGATCTTCCACTATTTTTTCATCCAAAGTTTTGTTCTCCATTTCACAGGAAAGCACCCCTTTATTATTACAGCACACAGAACAGTGCCCCTTTATTTTCACAGCACCCCTGTATTTTTACAGCATACAGGACCAGTGTACTTTTATTTTAACAACAGCACCCCTGTTTTTTTACAGCATACAGGGCCAGTGTACTTTTATTTTAACAATAGCACCCCTGTATTTTTACAGCATACAGGGCCAGTGTACTTTTATTTTAACAACAGCACCCCTGTATTTTTACAGCATACAGGACCAGTGTACTTTTATTTTAACAGCAGCGCCCCTGTATTTTTACAGCCAGCACTAATGTATTTTCACTGCATACAGGGGGACAGTGTCCCTGCCCCCTGTACAACACAGTGACAGCCAGTACAGCAACACCCATGTACAGCTGCAGCACTCCTAGCAGCACATGAAATACCAGTGACAGCCAGGACAGCACCTCTAATAGCACAGGGACACCACAGTGACAGGAACAGCACCCCTACAGAGCACACACTGACCCCACCCGATGCCACCACCCACAAAGAGACACAGAGGTCTTCCTCACTCTCCATGGGCCTAATTCAGAACTGTTTGCTCGCTAGGGTTTTTTTTGCAGTCCTGCATTCGCATAGTCACCGCCCATAGGGTATTTTTGCTTAGCAAGTGTGCAAACACATGTGTAGCAGAGCTGTACAAACATATTTCTCTGACGTCCTAAGTGGATGCTGGGACTCCGTAAGGACCATGGGAATTAGCGGCTCCGCAGGAGACTGGGCACAACTAAAGAAAGCTTTAGGACTACCTGGTGTGCACTGGCTCCTCCCACTAAGACCCTCCTCCAGACCCAAGATTCTTGTGCCCGGCTGAGCTGGATGCACACTAGGGGCTCTCCTGAGCTCCTAGAAAGAAAGTATATTTAGGTTTTTTATTTTACAGTGAGATCTGCTGGCAACAGACTCACTGCAGCGAGGGACTAAGGGGAGAAGAAGCGAACCTACCTAACAGGTGGTAGTTTGGGATTCTTAGGCTACTGGACACCATTAGCTCCAGAGGGATCGACCGCAGGACCCGACCTTGGTGTTCATTCCCGGAGCCGCGCCGCCGTCCCCCTTACAGAGCCAGAAGCATGAAGAGTCCGGAAAATCGGCGGCAGAAGACTTCGGTCTTCACCAAGGTAGCGCACAGCACTGCAGCTGTGCGCCATTGCTCCTCATGTACACCTCACACTCCGGTCACTGATGGGTGCAGGGCGCTGGGGGGGGCGCCCTGAGGGCAATATATGACACCTTGGCTGGCAAATCTACATCATATATAGTCCTAGAGGCTATATAGATGTAAAATTACCCCTGCCAGTATTCCAGAAAAAGCGGGAGAAAGTCCGCCAAAAAGGGGGCGGGGCTTCTCCCTCAGCACACTGGCGCCATTTTCTCTTCACAGTGCAGCTGGAAGACAGCTCCCCAGGCTCTCCCCTGTAGTTTTCAGGCTCAAAGGGTTAAAAAGAGAGGGGGGGCACTAAATTTAGGCGCAATATATGTATACAAGCAGCTATTTGGGGGAAAAATCACTCAGTTATAGTGTTAATCCCTGCATTATATAGCGCTCTGGTGTGTGCTGGCATACTCTCTCTCGGTCTCCCCAAAGGACTTTGTGGGGTCCTGTCCTCAGTCAGAGCATTCCCTGTGTGTGTGCGGTGTGTCGGTACGGCTGTGTCGACATGTTGGATGAGGAAGGTTACGTGGAGGCGGAGCAGAGGCCGATAAATGGGATGTCGCCCCCTGTGGGGCCGACACCAGAGTGGATGGATAGGTGGAAGGTATTAACCGACAGTGTCAACTCCTTACATAAAAGGCTGGATGACGTAACAGCTGTGGGACAGCCGGCTTCTCAGCCTGCGCCTGCCCAGGCGTCTCAAAGGCCATCAGGGGCTCAAAAAACGCCCGTTAACACAATCCACTAGGAACATCCGTTACATGATCTCGGCAATGAAAAATGTGTTACGCATTTTCTGACATGAACCCAAGTACCACTTAAAAGGGGTTTTATTTTTGGGGAGAAAAAGCAGCCAGTGTTTTGTTCCCCCATCAGATGAATGAATGAAGTGTGTAAAGAAACTGGTAATTTCTAAAAAGTTACTGATGGCGTACCCTTTCCCGCCAGAGGATAGGTCACGTTGGGAGATATCCCTTAGGGTGGATAAGGCGCTCACACGTTTGTCAAAAGGTGGCACTGCCGTCTTAGGATACGGCCACCTTGAAGGAACCTGCTGATAAAAAGCAGGAGGCGATCCTGAAGTCTGTATTTACACACTCAGGTTATATACTGAAACCTGCAATTGCCTCAGCATAAATAGTGCTGCTGCAGCGTGGTCTGATACCCTGTCAGATAATATTAATACGCTAAGACAGGGATAATATTTTGCTAACATTGAGCATATTTAAGACGTTGTCTTATATATAAAGGATGCACAGAGGGATATTTGCCGGCTGGCATCCAGAATTAATGCAATGTCTATTCTGCCAGGAGGGTATTAGAAACCCGGCAGTGGACAGGTGATGCTGCCTGTAAAAGGCACATGGAGTTTCTGCCTTATAAGGGTGAGGAATTGTTTGGGGATGGTCTCTGGGACCTCGTATCCACAGCAACAGCTGGGAATAAAAAAATTTTACCTCAGGTTTCCTCACAGCCTAAGAAAGCACCGTATTTTCAGGTACAGTCCTTTCGGCTTCAGAAAAGCAAGCGGGTCAAGGGCGCTTCCTTTCAGCACAGAGACAAGGGAAGAAGGAAAAAAGCTGCACCAGCAGCCAGTTCCCAGGATCAAACATCTTCCCCCGCTTCCTCTGAGTCCACCGCATGACGCTGGTGCTCCACAGGTGGAGACAGGTGCGGTTGGGGCGCGTCTCGGGAACTTCAGGGACCAGTGGGCTTGCCCACAGGTGGATCTCTAGGTTCTGCAAATAGTATCACAGGGATACAGGCTGGAGTTCGAGGCGACTCCCCCTCGCCGTTACCTCACATCAGCCTTGCCTGCTGCCCACGGAGAAAGGTAGTACTGGCGGCAATTCACAAGCTGTACTTCCAGCAGGTGAAATCAAAGTACCCCTCCTTCAACAAGGCCGGGGTTACTATTCCAAAATGTTGTGGTACCGAAACCAGACGGTTCAGTGAGACCCATTCTAAAATGGAAAGCCTTGAACACTTATATACGAAGGTTCAAGTTCAAAATGGAATCGCTCAGGGCGATTATTGCAAGCCTGGAGAATTTAATGGTATCACTGGACATCAAGGATGATTACCTGCATGTCCCTATTTACCCTCTTCACCAGGAGTACCTCAATATTGTGGTACAGGATTGTCATTACCAATTCCAGACGTTGCCGTTGGTCTGTCCCCGGCACCGTGGTATTTACCAAGGTAATGGCCGAAATAATTATCCCGTACTTGGACGATCTCCTTATAAAGGCAAGGTCCAGGGAGCAGTTGTTCGTCGGAGTAGCACTATCTCGGGAAGTGCTACAACAGCACGGCTGGTTTCTGAATATTCCAAAGTCGCAGCTGGTTCCTACGACGCGTCTACTGATCCTGGGTATGGTTCTGGACACAGAACAGGATAAAAAGGTTTTCTCCCGGAGGAGAAGTCCAAGGAGTTGTTGTCTCTAGACAGAGACCTCCTAATACGTATACAGGTGTCGGTGCATCAATGCACGCGAGCCCTGGGAAAGATGGTAGCTTCTTACGAAGAAATTCCATTCGCCAAGTCCCATGCAAGGACTTTCCAGTGGGATCTTTTGGACAAGTGGTCCGGGTCGCATCTTCAGATGCATCGGCGGATAACCCTATCTCCAAGGGTCAGGGTGTCGCTGTTGTGGTGGCTGCAGAGTGCTCATCTTCTAGGGGGCCGCAGATTCGGCATACAGGACTGGGTCCTGGTGACCACGGATGCCAGCCTTCGAGGCTGGGGGGCAGTCACACAGGGAAGGAACTTCCAAGGCTATGGAAAAGTCAGGAGACTTCCCTACACATAAATATTCTGGAACTGAGGGCCATTTACAATGCCCTAAGTCAGGCTAGACCCCTGCTTCAACACCGGCCGGTGCTGATCCAGTCAGACAACATCACGGCGGTCGCTCATGTAAACCGACAGGGCGGCACAAGAAGCAGGATGGCGATGGCAGAAGCCACAAGGATTCTCCGATGGGCGGAAAATCATGTGTTAGCACTGTCAGCAGTGTTCATTCCCAGAGTGGACAACTGAGAAGCAGACTTTCTCAGAAGACACGACCTCCACCCGGGAGAGTGGGGACTTCATCCAGAAGTCTTCCAAATGATTGTACACCGTTGGGAAAGGCCACAGGTGGACAAGATGGCGTCCCGCCTCAACTAAAAGTTACAAAGATATTGCGCCAGGTCAAGGACCCTCAGGCGATAGCTGTGGATGCTCTGGTAACACCGTGGGTGTACCAGTCGGTGTATGTGTTCCCTTCTCTGCCTCTCTTACCCAGAGTAATGAGAATAATAAGAAGGAGAGGAGTAAGAACTATACTCATTGTTCCGGGTTGGCCAAGAAGAGCTTGGTAACCAGAACTCCAAGAAATGATCTCAGAGGACCTATGGCCTCTGCCACTCAGACAGGACCTGCTGCAGCAGGGGGCCTGTCTGTTCCAAGACGTACCGCGGCTGCGTTGACGGCATGGCGGTTGAACGCCGGATCCTGAAGGAAAAGGGAATTCCGGAGGAAGTTATCCCTACGCAATTTAAAGCTAGGAAAGAAGTGAACGCAAACCATTATCACCGCATATGGCAAAAATATGTTGCGTACTGTGAGGCCAGGAAGGCCCCAAAGGAGAAATTTCAGCTAGGTCGATTTCTGCACTTCCTACAGTCAGAGGTGACTATGGGCCTAAAATTGGGTTCCATTACGGTCCAGATTTCGGCTCTATCGATTTTCTTCCAAAATTGAACTGGCTTCACTGCCTGAAGTTCAGACTTTTGTTAAGGGAGTGCTGCATAGTCAGCCCCCATTTGTGCCTCCAGTGGCACCATGGGATCTCAACGTGGTGTTGGATTTCCTGAAGTCGCATTGGGTTGAGCCACTTAAATCCGTGGAGCTATAATACCTCACGTGGAAAGTGGTCATTCTGTGGGCCTTGGCGTCGGCCAGGCGTGTATCAGAATTGGCGGCTTTGTCATACAAAAGCCTTTATCTGTTTTTTGTTTTTTTATATGGATAAGGCGGAATTGAGGACTCGTTCCCAATTCCTTCCTAAGGTGGTATCATTTTTGCATGTGAACCAACCTATTGTGGTGCCTGCGGCTACTTGGGACTTGGAGGATTCCAAGTTACTGGATGTAGTCAGGGCCCTGAAAAGTATATGTTTCCAGGACAGCTGGAGTCAGGAAAACTGACTCGCTATTTCTCCTGTATGCACCCAACAAGCTGGGTGCTCCTGCTTCTAAGCAGACGGTTGCTCGCTGGATCTGTAGCACGATTCAACTTGCACATTCTGCGGCTGGACTGCCGCACCCTAAATCTGTAAAAGCCCATTCCACGAGGAAAGGGGCTCTTCTTGGGCGGCTGCCCGAGGGGTCTCGGCTTTACAATTTTGCCGAGCTGTTACTTGGTCGGGTTCAAACACTTTTGCAAGAGTCTACAAGTTTGATACCCTGGCTGAGGAGGACCTAGAGTTTGCTCATTCGGTGCTGCAGAGTCATCCGCACTCTCCCGCCCGTTTGGGAGCTTTGGTATAATCCCCATGGTCCTTACGGAGTCCCAGCATCCACTTAGGACGTCAGAGAAAATAAGATTTTACTCACCGGTAAATCTATTTCTCGTAGTCCGTAGTGGATGCTGGGCGCCCATCCCAAGTGCGGATTGTCTGCAATACTTGTATATAGTTATTGCCTAACTAAAGGGGTTATTGTTGAGCCATCTGTTGAGAGGCTCAGTTATATTTCATACTGTTAACTGGGTATAGTATCACGAGTTATACGGTGTGATTGGTGTGGCTGGTATGAGTCTTACCCGGGATTCAAAATCCTTCCTTATTGTGTCAGCTCTTCCGGGCACAGTATCCTAACTGAGGTCTGGAGGAGGGCCTTAGTGGGAGGAGCCAGTGCACACCAGGTAGTCCTAAAGCTTTCTTTAGTTGTGCCCAGTCTCCTGCGGAGCCGCTAATCCCCATGGTCCTTACGGAGTCCCAGCATCCACTACGGACTACGAGAAATAGATTTACCGGTGAGTAAAATCTTATTTTTGTGCAGTCTCTGAGTAGCTCAGGACTTACTTAGCTGCTGCAAACACTTCAACCTGTCCGGGACCGGAATTGATGTCAGGAACCCTCCCTGCAAATGCATGGATGAAAACGTTTTGCCTCGTTCTGGGATCCGATTCTGGTGGGAAGTCCTGAGCCGGACTCGGATTTTGGGTTGGAATGTGATGTTCAGGGGGGATCAGTTCTCTAAGAACTGAACCTGCTCATCTCTAATCTACATTTAATTTCTCTCTCTCCGGGAGATGCCTGGAGAGGAGGAGCAGGTGGGCGGTGATGGGGGTGGTTCCAATTGGACAATGTTTGCATAGGGCAGGGCTTAAATTACACAATTTGCATAGAATCGCAGCATGAGGCCCCGTCCCCTCTACAGGAACCACAGATTCCCTGTATTCATCCTCGCATTCTGTCCACTTCATGGGCAGAATGCGGGAGGGGTGCCTATTCTTCCGAGGGTGCGGTTGAATACACAAAAATTGACTTCCACAGGAACTGGAAGAGTAGACAAGTATACAGTAGCTGAGAATCCAAAATGTCCATATCATTTTGTTAGTATGGTCAGAAAGTCTAATTGAATAATTGCTCTCAGCTCTATTGGTCGACCGTGACTAAGTCGACACCTAAAATAGGTTGACACAAGCATTAGGTCGACATGAGCAAGGTCAACTTGACAAAAGGTCGATATGAGTCTTAAAATTTGTGGGTGTTGTTTTCTTTGTAGAGTGACTGGGAACCCCAATTAGTGCACTGTGTTCCCTCGCATGGCTCGCCGTGCTTCGGGCAAGGTGCCTCGCTCTGCTTCCGCTGCGCTCAGCACAGGTTACCGTTCCCAATCGTGGTCCACGTGGTTCGTAAAGAAAGAAAAAAAAATTGCGAAAAACTTATGTTGACCTTTTGTCATGTTGACCTAGTACATATCGACCTAGAAACCATGTCAACCTAATGCATGTCGACCAATAGTGGTGGACCTAATGACTGTCAACCTAAGTGTGGTTGACCTAGAGATCGGATACCGACTATGCTATGGCACTTCCCTTATCCATCCACTTGTGATAGCAGCTTTCATCACTGTCACAGTAGAATTGCGCTAGACCTATTTGTGTTACAAAAGATCCATCTGAAATCTGACAGATTTATGGTCACACACAAATCTGAACAGTCTTGCAACACATGTGCAGAGTCAGCTCTAAACAATTTAGTGTCCTAGGCAAGTAAAAGTCAAATGAACCCCTCCCACAGATCAAAAACACACTCACCGCTGGGGGGGGGGCATACAGGGTGACACACATAGAGGCAGAGGGTACACAGTGCGTCACACATGGGGGGATGGGGGCACAGAGTGTTATACTCACAGGGGAAGGTGGTGTACCATGTGCCATACAGGGGGGCACAAGGTGTCACACACACACACAGGGGTAGCAGGGGACAGGGTGATACACACAAAGGCAGCGGACACAGGGTGTCAAACATGGAGGAGGCAGAGAGGCACAAGGTTTCACACACACAGTGGCAGGGGGACATGGGGCCACACACCAGGGTTAGTAGGGTAGAGGTGGCCACATACAGGAGCAGGGAGGCACAGGAGGCCACACACAGGGCGTGGGGGGGGGGCAGAAGAGCACAGGGTTTTCCGGTCACTCACTGCGCTGTGTCCAATAAACCTCAGGTTGAGCGGGAGGGTGTCAATGAGGTAGGCTAGCGGACCCAGGCACAAGCCGAAGAGGAGTCTGGTGGCAGGCGGAATTGAGTGCCAAAAGCCACTCAGACCCCTGGCGCCGCAGCCACCTTGCCATTAGTGGGAGGCTGGAGGCACGTCCGTGTCATCAGAGGAGGAAAATCCGGGAAGTGGGCATAGTAACCAGAGGCCAACCTCTGCTTCACACCCATGGGTCGCCTGCTGGAAGTAGAAGGGTGCCGGGCCGCTGAGGAGTAAGACGGCTCAATTTACCAACAACCATAGGGTGCATGGGGACATAAATTCAGTGTAGTGTGACCGGGTGTGGGTGGAGTGGCAACCCCTGAAGGTAGTTTAGGGTCCATGCCAGCCGCATCCATGCACCCATGGCAGCCACGCCACTGTGACTGCCTGCACCCTCGCCCTGCAATAGGAGCCAGAGGAAGCACTCTTCACATACCATGCTACTGAGCCAACTTTGCACATGTAGCCGATGTTTGAATGCTCAGTTGCCACTCAGTTACACCTATTAAGGACCAAATGTCTAAAATGCCAAAATGGTGCTCTCTAATTTTATATGTATAGTAAATTTTCATTGATAAGATCTGAACTGTCCCAAATATTATATAGCAACAATATAGCCACAACAAAACGTATTCTGGGCCCCATGCAAAAGTCTTGGGATGCCGCTTCCAATGAATAATAATGTATCTAAAAGTTTTTAAATAGTAAAATATGGCCAATAAAAGGTAATTTTTCATGTCATTCTCTCGAACAAGTAGAAAAATTGTTTAAATGATGTAGTTTGTGTAGGTTGTGTTGAACTGATGGGAAAGGTAACTTGCAGATGGGAGTTCTAAGTGTGTTTTTCCAACTTTGTACAAACTTGTATATACTGTACACACCTAATAACGCACAATCACTATAGAGACATTTCAATGTACCATAAATACTCTAAACACTTTTATTTACTAAAATACTCTTGCTGGTTGATCATTTCGCCAGCATTTATAAAAGTTGAAAAAACATCAAATATTGGACAACATAGGACAGTTGTTTCAAGTCTTGGAGAGATATAGGGGAAATGTACTAAGCCAGTGGTTTCCAAACTTTTTTGAATCACGGCGCCCTAGAATATCAGAATTTATTTCACGGCACCCCTAGGCCAAAAATTTCTTATTGAGAAATTTGGAAAGAAATATTACATTAAGTAGATCGCGTTTATATGTCATCCTTAGGGTCAGTTGTGTGGTGAGGGACAAGATTTGCTTCTGATTGGCCACATATTTTATGACTGGCAGCCACCAGCACTGGTTTTGCCTATTATATTGACCATAAATAATTTGAATTGGTCCTGGACCACCAACCCAGGGCACTCCTGCAAGTGTCCCGAGGCACCCCAGGGAGCCACAGCACACAGTTTGGGAACCTCTGTACTAAGCCATGAAGAGTTATAAAGTAGAAAGAGATAAAGTACCGGCCAACCAGCTCCTAACTGCCATGTTACAGGCTGTGTTTGAAAAATGACAACTAGGAGCTGATTGATTGATACTTTATCTCCCTCCACTGTATCACTCTCCGAGGATTAGAAAATCTCCCCAAAAAAAGTTGCTCATACCAACCAATCAGGTTCAAGCTTTAATTTATCAAGCACAGTCTATAAATAACACCGTGTTAAGCATGCACAAGTGTAATCACATGACATCACATGCGCACCTCTGTTCTGTCTTATAGCTCCAAGCAAAGGCTCCTGTGATAGTGTGAGTTAAATAGATTGGCAGGATGGGGAGCAGAAGAGAGTCAGGAGGGCAATGACTGTCTGGGAAGCCTCTTCACCCACTGTCCACTGTCCACTGTCCAATTGGCTCTGCTTTACTTTACTTTACACACCTTGCACCACACAAGCTTTTGCCAGCAATTATTATTTGCTTTCTTGTCCTTTTCTCGCTCTTTATTGGGTAATACTTTTATGCAGCGCAGAAACAGGGGGATTTTATACATTGTGTTGGCCACACACCCTGAACATGAGGCATCAGATGTCACACTGATGGAGCAGGGCCTCCGGCACCAGGAAGACAAAACCTTGCTGGAGCATCCTAAGGACACTCAGCAGGCTGCATGATGCAAGTCCAGAACGTTGTATGGACACTCAGGGCAGCTCTGCAGCAGTGCTACTGATATTGCTGGCATCGGCAGTGCAGACCTCGGGGCCATGCGCCCTTGTGCGACGGCACGCTCACACACTCCTAGTTATGTCCTAGCAAATATGGTATTAATGCCCCTGATTTTCTTACTATAACAATATACAATCTAAAGATATTGTAATAATTATATAAAGTACAATATATCATTTACATTTTAATATATATTAGGAATTGACTGGTGTGTCTGTTTGCCCAACTTGCATACTCATGGACTGCTGTATTTCAATGAAAATACCTTTATTGTGCACATTGGTGTAAATAGCTTGTTCAATTATGAGAAAACTTGAAAGTTAAATAACATTGCTAAAAATGGGCTCAGTTTTCACCCCTAGAAACACATTTGAAACTAACAGCTAGAAATGAGCAACATGATGGCAATAGTCTGACCAATATGTATATTTTCAGAACCATGCAACACTAATCCATTAATAATGGTTAAAACTAAATTAAGTATAGTAGATAAAATGCTATTTGTTATGTTTATCACTTAGGGCCCCACACACTTACCTCATCTAGCCAAACTGTAACCCAGAATCGTTTTTGATAAGATTCAGCAAAGCGTTTATTTTGGAATTAAATGTGAACAAAGCTATTTGTTCAGTTTTACACAATTTTGATGGTGAAGGCATCACATACAGGGATACTGA